>NC_137793.1:49249205-49329205 GCF_963383645.1 Muscardinus avellanarius | reverse complement strand
GGATCTCACTGAGTTGCAAAGGGCATACTAAGTAGTAGCTGAGACTGTCTATGAACCACGATTCTCCTGTCTCAGCCTCCCAAGTGCTGGGATTACAAGCATGCACCACCATGCCCAGCTTCCAAAACATATTTAAATACATTTTATTTTTTAAACTTTGTAGATATAAACAAAGATGAGAATCTATAAGTAGAAAGAGCACACTAGCTGCTGGAAAATATATATATGTACATATATACACAAAATAATCTGAATTGCAAAGATAAAAAAATGATAGAGTGACTTAAGCAAAAGAGGGGAAACTCAAGTAGGCTTCATACTATGGCTGCAAAGCCTATAAAATATATGGTAATGAATTAAAATTGAAAACATTGATATAATCTTATGTTTTAATTTAAATAGATCTGGGTACAATTAGTATACACACATATATTTCTTTACTCCATTCTCTGAGAGAATCTAGAGGATGAAAAAAGAAAGAGCGTTACACCCAAGTACAATAAGGATACCCAGCACTCAGATGTATTCTAAATGCCAATATCCAAGCAGGCCTAGTGGTGTAATCTCAGTACTTAAGAGTACTGAGATAGGTGGATGGCAACTTCAAGGCCAGGCTAGGCAACTTAGTGAGATCCTGTTTAGTGAGACCCTGTTTCAAAATAAAAAATAAAAATGGCTGGGACAGCAGCTCAGTGTTAGAATAACCCTGAGTTCAATCCCCAGTAGCTCAGTGGTAGAATAACCCTGAGTTCAATCCCTTGTACCACATAAATAATAAATAAATAAATAAATAAATAAATAAATAAATAACAATATCTAATAAAGGAGAAGAGAACTCCTTGGAGAAGTGGCTGGTTCTAGTGATGAGGGATACAATGGAGCATCTTGTGATGTCTGATAGTTAGGAAGTGCTGAAACAAAACAATGGATGTGTGTCAGAGCTACTTAAGAATCATCTGAAAGAGCTACGAATGCCAGAAACTGAAACAATTTGAACTAAGTAAATATCATAGTATTGCATTACAACCCAAAGTACAAAGTAAATGTCCTTAAGCCTGTGCTGATTCAAATTAATGATTGAGTGAATAAAGACATAATAGGCAAATAGGTACAAAAGAACTGCCAATCATTTATATCTATAGATACTGCACCCTCTCAAGTGGATAAACACAACTTTCCATCATTTAAATACAGGCTGCACAAAATAACTTCCATCCAAAAAGCATGTATGAAAGGGGACAATAAAGAGCACTAAATGCTAGAAAAATATGTATGCACACACATATACAAAATAATCAACTCTAATATATGACCAGATGAAGTTACTGAATTTCAAAGATAAGAAAATTTGATAGAATTATTGAAAGTCTAAAGTGTGGGGAAACCTGAGGAACACCATCTCAGCTGTCTGGGCAAGATCAGCTGCCTCAGGATAGTCATGCCGAAAGTGTGAGCCCTTGATATGATGTGATGAAATGGCACTTTATCTTTGTGTTCTCCCTTCTAAGAGCCCCAACCCAGTCTACTTACCAGAAGAAACATCAGAAAAATTTAAATTAAAGCCAACTGACAAAGTACCCTGAATGATACTCCTTTAATCTGTCCAGTCCATCAAAAACAAGGACAATGAAAAACACTATAAAGGAATCTACAGCAACATAATGTAACGTGACATGGTGTCCTGGGTGGGATCCTGGACCAGAAAAAGTATCAGGTAGGACTGGGACTAGGTGTAATGGTACTATTTTTGTAACTTTCCTGTAAACCCAAAACTGTTTAAAATAAATCATAAATTTATGTTAATTTTACATAATGATTCAATTGAGTGTTCCTTTTTAAATAAATTTTTATTGGTGCAGTGTAGTCATACATTTTAATGGGATAAAAAACTTGTGGAGATAAACATGCACACATCACCCAATCAGCCCTTACCCAATCCCTAACCCCTTCCCTCCCCTCCCTCCTTCCCATACTTGGTTTTCTGATTGACTTTCTTATGCTTGTTAAAGTACATAATGTGCTTTAAAAAATTTCCCTCTTCCCCCCTCCCATCCCCTCAGATAGATCACCTTAATAGCTCCTCTACAGGATCCTTTCTTCATCTATAGTTCCTCCTGTTACCCATTTCTCCTTAGTTTTTGCACATTAGAGAAAGCATCTGATTTCTTATTTTTTGTATTTCACTGTAAATGCCATAATTTTGTTCTCCTTTATGGCTGGGGAAAATTCCATTGTGAACACATTATACAGTTCTGTAATCCACTCCTCTGTTGAAGGACATCTTGGCTGGTTCCATATGGTTTGGCAATGGTGAATTGTGCAGCTATGAACATGGTTGCTCATGCATTAGTTTGGTATTTTGGTTTTCATTCTTTCTGGTAAATACCCAGAGGTGGTATTGCTGGATGATATGATAAGTTTGTTTTCCTTCTTCTGAGGATCTTCCATACTGTTTTCCAGAGTGGTTGCACTAATTCGCAATCCTATCAACAATGTGTTAGAACTTCTATTTCTGCAGATCTGATCAATTACAGTTGCTTTCTTCCTTTGGAAGTCCTTCTTTTAATTTCCACACTGATTCCCACTTACTGAAATCCTGAAAGCCAGAGGTGAGTAACTTTGACAAGATGATCTACTCACAACCATTTTTTTTTTTTTTTTAGAGGTCACTTGATCTGGGAATCTTCTGAGAGATGAGGTGAAGCAGTGGCAGTTTCTAGTGCTTCCTGGCTGCATGGTTGCAAGGACCAGCTGGCCCTTTGCTGTGGAGCAGGTCCCGGTCCCAGCCCCACTGCACAGCAGACTCCAGGCCTGGCCTCGCTGGCTCTAGATGTGCCTTGCCCCATGGCAGGCTCCAGGCCCCATTACTGTGGGCAGGATGTCTACAGAGTTTTCCATTTTTTCTTCCATGTTTGATTTTTAGTAGAGAAAATAATATGTGTCCTTTGCAGAAGCTGGGAGCCCTAATCCGTAGCAGCAATAGATTTTATCTCCCAACCGAAAGCAGAGGCCTACAGATTCACCACAGAGAGCTGGATCTACTGCCCTAAGCACACCCTGGCCCCCCAGCACAGCACAGAGGAACTTGGCAGCCATGAACACCAAGGTCTCCCGGAACTCCTGGCCTAGCGAGCTGGCCCAGCCATACAGGTGGAGCTCCCTCTGATTCACCCAAGGCATTTTTCTTACATAGTATGTTGTCCAGAATTCCTGGGCATGTGCGGCAGGAACAGTCTACTTTTGGGGAGATTTCTTCAAAAAGTCAAGGTGGATTGGATTGGTTCTGTCTGCCTCTCCCAAATACTGGTTACTGCCACCATCTTGGTCCATTTCCACAAAACTTTTTCTTACATAGTATGTTGTCGAGAGTTCCTGAGCATGTGGGGCAGGAGCAGTGTACTTTTGGGGAGATTTCTTCAAAGATTCAAGGTGGATTGGATTGGATCTGTCTGCCTCTCCAAAATACTGGCTGCCGCCATCACCTCCATCTTGGTTTCTCCTAGAGTCTGTTGTTGTTAATAATTCCTGTGCATGTGTGGCAGGAGCAGTCTACTTTCTGATCTCTTCTCAGATGTCCCTCCAAAAATCACTTTTCTTGCAGTGGCAGGCGCCACGCTGCCATCTTGCCTCTAATTCCACCATTTTCCACTCTCTCTCCTATATTTCAGATAGGAAGTCGTGACTGTAAATGTCTCTGTATGTTGTCCCAATCAGCTATTAAACCAAAATATGTTGTCCAGGGTTTCTCAGAGGAATGCATGTATTATTCGGCCGCTGCCAACTGTCACCACTGTGGCCACAGTTGCCGCTGTGGTCGTGACTGCTGCCATCTCCCTCGCTCTTCAATATTTTTTAATAAAATAAAACAGTATATGTCTTTTGCAGAAGTTGGGGGCCTGAGTACTTAGCAGCAATGGGTTTTATCTCCCCTCAAGAGCAGAGGCCCACAGCTTCACCATAGAGAGCTGGTTCTGCTGCTCCAAATGCACCCTGGCCTCCAGCAATGCACAGAGGAGCACAGCGGCCAGGAGTGCCATTGTCTCCTGGGATGCACAGTTGCACTGGCCAACCAGGCTATGCAGGGCTCCCTCTGATGCGTGCCAAACATTTTTCTTACTTAGTGTGTTGTCTAGAGTTCCTGAGCATGTGGGACAAGAGCAGTCTACTTTGGGGAGATTTCTTCAAAAGTTCAGGGTGGGTTGGATTGGATCTGTCTGCCTCTCCCGAATACTGGCCGCTGCCCCCACAACTGCCACCACCACCATCTTGGTTCTCCTCCCGAACATTTTTCTTACATAGAATGTTGTTCAGAATTCCTGAGCATGTGGGGCAGGAGCAGTCTACTTTCAGGGACATTTCTATAACAAGATGGATTAGATTGGGTCTGTCTGTCTCTCCTGAATACTAGCTGCTGCCGCCACCACTGCCATCTTGGTTTGTCTCTTCTCTCTTATATTTTAGGTAGAAAGTCATGACTGGAAATGTCTCTATATGTTGTCCCAATCAGATATTAAATCAAAATCTGTTGTCCAGGGTTTCTCAAAGGAATACATGTCCAATTCAACCGCTGCAACCATCGCTGCTGCCATCTTCCATGCCCCCATACCCAGTATTCCTTTAAATGTGTTCCCCGTATGTATTTAAACTATAATTCAGCTTACAAAAATAAAATACATACGCTTTGTGGGATTCATCTAAATTATCAAATACATGCTTCTGGAATGTCTTCTGTGTATAAGGCTCCATTCTAGGCATCACAGGGATTGTAAAAATGATCGCAGTTCTGCTGGGAAATAATGTATGACCTGGCAGAAAACACTTTTTCCTGTATATTGACTCTTCCCTGTAAATTTATAAGACAAGGTACAACCATTTTCAGAAGTCACAGTCTGACAATAAACAATAAAAGCCATTATCTGAGCTTCACTCCCACTTTATGGTGCCCACATCTTCCTCCCTATCCCTGCTTTTCTGGTATGCCAGGAGGAAAGCCCACAAGTACCTGATTAAAGCCAGTCAAGGGTTAAATTGTGTTGAACTTCCAAGAAAATAAACTAATCCAAACAGAAACAAAATAGGAGAAAATATTCAAATTTTTTTAAGTCCGTTATCATTCAGCTAACTTTGTTTTTGCATTTCTACTATGTGATGAACATAAATCTTGATGTTTTGTGTTTTAGTGTTTGTTTGTTTTGTTTTGTTTTGTGGTACTTAGGCTTGAACCCAAGGACATCCTACCTCTGAGTTATATCCCAGCCCTATTACTTATTCTTTATTTTGAAACAGGGTCTCACTAAGTTGCAGAGGGCCTCACTAAGTAGCTAAGGCTGGCTGTGAACCTGCGATCCTCTTGTCTCAGCCTCCCAAGTACTGGGATTACCAGTGTGTGTCATAATGCCCAGCTTGATGTTTTAATTAGCTCAGATGACTGGCTTGTAGTTTTCAGAAAATCATACATTTGGGGATTCAATGAAACTCTACTATTTTCTTCCGGAAATAAATATGTTAAAATTCTACTAGCAAATGGAATGTGTAACCCTATCTAAGGATCAGTCAACACGGTCTTTTGAAGGCTCCACCCTGCTAGAAGGCATTTGCAGACAGAAAACCACAGACTTCTTGGAGAACCACAAAGTTCTTGGGGGATTTATCAAAACCAACTCCAGGAAAAAAAAGAAAAGGAAACACAATTTTTTTTTACAGTATAAATTTTTTTCAGTATAAGAAACACAATTTAATCTTTAACTTAATAGAAACAAAAGAGCTGTGTACAATTTAAGACAATTATTGGTAAAGGGTTGATACATAGTTGGGGTAAAGTGATAAAAGTAAAGGGTTACTTGATCACTTGATCAGTGATCCTCGAGGCATTTACAGTCATGGGAAGATCCAGGCAAGTCCAGTAGGAGTTTCATGGAGGTGAAGTTCAAGTGTATATAAAGCACTTAAATCTTTTTTTAAATGGTAGTATGTTTTGGTTCTCTTTTCTACATCCCCACACTGCTTTTCCAGGCTCACAGAATTTGCCATGACAGCATTTTATGTGGAGTGTGCATCCAAGTTCAAGGCTTGGAATACTTTTAATATCTAATGAGAAGGAAAACAACTCAACAACAAAACAACTTATGAAAGAAAAGTCAAGGTGAATTTAGATTTCTAAAGATGTTATGATTGTGGCCAGGGGAAATAACACATTTTGCCAGTTGGCTTCATGCACTCTCAGATTGGGCCCAGACACACATGGAACAGATGTTGGAACTTCTTCCTGGAATTGTATGGCCACACTTCTCTCCCTTAAGATTCCCCAGCTTAATCATCTAAGAGTTGGGATCTTGTTCCCAGCCTCTAAGTTCATGCACACTCTCATCAGAGGCAGCAGCGCTGTGGCTGTGCTCTCCCAGAGGAGCTGAGAAGTGCATCATGTTCCTGGCAGTCTCAGTGTTCTGATCTGTCTCTTGGAAAATCCTGCCACTTCTGAGAGGATCTGTTGCTGCTGCCATTTAGCTTTACCATTTCCCTTCTGCTTCCTGACTGTGAGACATGGTCCCTTCACCATGTAAAGCTCTCCCCTTGGATTTTTCTAGGAAGGGTCAGTGCACAGTTAACTTTTATGGTCTGGCCCACATCCACATGTCCTAAGCAAACTAGAAGTCTCAGTAGGCTTGAAGGGAAGTTAATGAGACATGCTGATAACTCTAATATTTCACAACCAAGAAAGACTTAGAGGAACTAAATGAAAAGTGGATTAAAGTGTCAAGATTGAGACTTGAAAAATGTGAGAGGGACATTGACTTTTCATATGGAAAGAACACGCGAGTGTTCCATTATTTTAGAAAGAATCAGCTAAAAACCGGAGAGATTCTCACATCCAAATGTTTTAAGCAAATTGTACACCTGGGCAGGGTAGGGGAAGAGGGGCAGGAGGAGGTGTGAATGGTCAGTCCCAGCACTTTTATGGCCATTCATTTCACAGCAGAACTCCTGGAGTGATAGGAACCTTTCATTCAAATTTCAAAAGGGACTTCAGTCAAATGAGGAGAGAAAACAGTAAAATAGTGGAAGGAAATTGTGTAAGGAGAAATACAAGGACTAGAGAAGGGAACAATTCAAATAAGGTTTAGTCCACACAAGGTTTCACTACCAATCACACATATATGGGGGTGGAGGGGCAGGTATAAAGAGGGAAATACACGAAGTGCTGTGTGCATATATATTTGTGTCACTTTGAATCTCACCATGACATCTAATTACATTGTACAAATAAAAGTATAAAAAAGTAAAAACAATGACAACTTAAATGAATTATGTTATATGTAAAATTTGATTGCTTTATATAAGTTTTTCTTTCAAGTGACTCAATTGTGTCTTAACAACTAAACTATGAATTCCAGGAGATCAGATACAGTCATACAGTCTTAGATTTCTATTTCCTCTGTCAGTTCCTAGGCCAGCTAAGCAACTCATGGTAATGCACTATACAGAATGATGCTTGAGTGACTCATAAAATTAAGAGAATCTCAAATAAAAATCTTCACTTTCAATCCCCTGTTAAGACAGATGGAGTTTTTTGACTCTCTGGAAGAGATATTTCTCTTTCTCATCCCATACTTCTCTGGAAGCAAGAGGTTATAAACACTCCATACCTTTGTTTGGCCTGATAACCAGTTCATATGCAATGCCGCAGCTGCTAGAGATTTCCAAACTTACTGTTTACTGCTTCCCTTTCAGAAAACAAAAATATCACTCAACTTCCCTCACCTGAGGCTTTTGCCACCTCCTTATTTTTACTCAGTGCCCTCCAGTTGTACTCTAAACTACTAATGCCCCATATCAGTTCAGTGGGGGCTTGTATTGTGACTGAAAATATGATAAGCCAATAGATAAAATCCTAAAATGGTGTTATACTCATTGGTAAATAGGCACTGCCTTGAGTCTCTTTGTGTTCTCCCTTTGCCACCCTGGCCCCATCTCTGGGCCACCAGGACCTCCTCTTTGTCTGTGTCAGTTGCTAGGACTGCTTTTACACAAACTGAGATGCTTAAACAACAGACATGTATTGTTTTACAGTTCTGAAGATTGGCTCAAAGTCCAAGATTGTGGCTTGGAGCCAGTCATGCTCCCCCTGCAAGTGCTTGAGGAAGGGTCTATTCCAGGCCTGGGAGTGTGCTGGAAATCTTTGGTGCTTCTTGGCTTATAGAGGTATCACCTTCATCTCTGCTTTCATGTTCATGTGATGATTTACGTGTGTGTGTGTGTGTGTGTGTGTGTGTGTGTGTGTAGCTAAATCTCCTCTTTTTATAAGGATACCAGTTATAGTTGATTAGGAGATTTCTCTACTTCAGTGTGACCTCCTTTTATTATTTATTTTATTGAAAATAAGTGGTATACATTTAAATTGTGCTTGGTGCCCTCTCTCCCCCACCCCTGTTTTCCCTTCCTCCCCTCCCAACAATGAGTGTCCAGAGTAACCATGCTATATTCGTTCTTTTATTCTTTTACACATATTCGAATGTAGTTCCTCCATTAATCAAGTTCAGCCTTCTTCCTCTCTTATCCTTCCATTCAAACTTTGCTGATATTCCCCTTCCCTTATCTGGAGTCCCTCTAGTATCCCCAGTGCTCCCTAGTTTGGGCATATTAGAGAAAACAAATGTCCCTTTTTTTTCTGTGCTTGGCTGATATCACTTAACCTAATGCTCTCCAGGACTTTCCATCTTCTTCAGAATGTCATGATTTTGTTCTTCTTTATAGCTGAATAGAATTACATTGTGTGTATTTCCCATGATTTTGAAATCCATTCATCTGTTGATGGAGACCTGGGTTCCATATTTTGGCTATTACAAATTGTGCTGCTATGAACATAGGTATGCATATGTTATTGTAGTTCTCTGATTTCAACCCCTTTGAAAAAATACCCAGGAGTGGTAGAGCTGGATCATATGGTGGATCTATTCCCAGTTTTCTAAGGAATCTCCACACCAGTCTCCACAGTGGCTGAACTAGTTTGCACTCCCACCAACAGTGTAAAAGAGTTCCTCTTTCCCCACATCCTCAGCAGAATTTGTTGTTATTTTATTTCTTTATGCAATCTGACTGGGGTTAGATGGAATCTCAGCGTAGTTTTGATTTGCATCTCCCTGATGGCTAATGATGTAGAACATCTTTTCATGTATCTATTGGCCATTTGCATCTCTTCTTTTGCAAAGTGTCTATTCAGTTCAGTTTCCCATTTCTTGATTGGGTTGTTTGTTTTGCTAGTGTAGAGTATTTTGAAATCTTTGTATATTCTGGATATTGAAAGTGGGAGTCCGGGACAGAAAAAACCTAAGGCCAGCCGTCGGAGATAAGCAAGCAAGCAAGCAAGCAAGCAAGCAAGCAAGCAAGCAAAAGCTTTATTAAGACCGCCCAACTCCCTTTTATATCAGGCAGCTGAGGATTTTTTGAAAAAGAGGGGGCTTCTGCTCACAGCGGAAGATCGCACGAAGTATGGGGCATTTACTGATTGGGTGGCTCATACCCCTGTGAGTGTGTTATCAGGGGACTGGTTGTTGGGCATCCTGTGCCCCCTTTGGCTGGCTATGAGGTAGTCAGCACAATCTGGAAAAGAAGCTGGAGAGGCGCCATCTTAGGCATGACTGGGCTGCTTATCCTAACATTCCTCCGTTTTTGGTTTTTTAGGGGCAGGGGGTGTCGGATAATCATTCTACTTCCTGCTGAGTAGTAGTCAGATGGAAAGGGGTCGAGAGGAATAGGGAAAGCAGCCCCCAAGTCCAGGCCATCATCTGGCTATCTTCCAGGAGGGCTTCCATCGTGAAGGGATCCATCTCTATATGCTGTCAGTCGTCCCTGGGAATTGGTATCTTCCGAGTTTAGAAGCTGGTAGTTTCTAAGGAGAAGCTGGTTAAAAGTCTGATTAGATATTTTATTTACCTGGTTTTGTATGAACTTAGTTATGCAGGGCAGAAACATGCAGGCAACAAATATAATAAAAAGTGGACCCAGGATGGGCCATATCCATGTAAGTATCAGGGACTGAAACCATGTGGAAAGGGATGTTTTTTGAGATCCTTTAAATCTTATTGTTAGCTCATTAAGCCTGAGTATATTTTGTTCTACTATGCCTGATTCATTAACATAATAGCAATACTCTTCCCATAAGAAAACAAAGGTTCCACCCTTTTCAGCTGTCAAGAGATCAAGGGCCCTATGGTTTTGAAGCATTACTTGGGCCAGGGATGTAACCTGTTTCTATAATGCTGAGAGTGATTCAGCAGTTGATGTGAGGGCACTTTCAAATTTATTGAGTAAATCATCAGTGGCCCATAAGGCACAGCCCAGGGCCTCTCCTGCAAGTCTGTTTCCAATGAGGGAGGAGGTTAAGAATATTACAACCAGAATAGGGAGAAAAGCAGTCCTTTTTGTAAGCTTGGGTGGGGTAATCAGATATTGTAGTTCGGCATAGCTGTAGAGAGTCAGTTGTGGGACCACCGTGACCAAGAAACAGGGAGTGGTGGAGTTGGGATATATGATGTTGCTGAGGGTCCCATTGCACCAGAAGAAATGGCCTGGTTGGGTATAACTGGGACTGGCAAGAGTGATATTGTACTGACAAGTGGGATCTTGAGAGGAAGGTAATGTCACAAAAATGCAAACTCTATTTGGCTGGGTGATATTGTCTTCTTTGGGTTCCCCTAAAGGAATATTTTGGAGAATATGAAATGAATTAGTTTGAGAGGCAAAGACATACTGAGAGGCATTTATAGGTACTGCTGCCAATAAGGGCCAGGCAAGCGATGCGTAAAGGAAACAGTTTGAGGGGCTCAAGGCAGGAGAGATAAGATTTAGAACCAATAGAGTTTTGGCAATCAGTTGAAACCACGTATATGTAGGGGAAGATGGGACAGAGTCAGAGATTTTTCAGAGAGAGTTAAGTATCACCTTAGTTGAAGGTTGGATATCTGTGGAAACTTGTGAAATTTGGGTGCCAATGGATATATATTCACAGAAGAAATAAAGTGAACCACAAGGGGTAGAGGCATATCCGTTACAGTAAACCGTGGCTGTAACTCCAGAAGCCCATCTTGGATCTCAAGGGTCAGGAATAGTATAGAGGTAGGTTTTAGTTTTGGGGTCGAATTTAAAATTTCCTGATCCTAGTTGTCCTAGATAGGCATCGTGGATTTTGCGTGACCAGTATGGGCATATGCCATATACATTATCCCAATTTGGGTTGCAGCAAAAACTTTCAGTTTGGTCAAAAAGAAAACAAAGATAAGGGTGGGTAGCTTGATGGACTAGCTTAATGGTAGGAGAGAAGGCTAATTGTATATTATGCAAACATCCCATCAGGGGGCAATCAGCCATTGTGGCTAGTTTTGTGACCATTGTATTGTCTTCAGTATAGGTTTGCTGAACCTTGAATCTCCAGACAAAAGGGGAGGAAAAGATTATGGGAAAGCATATGAAACTAGTGAATACAAAAAGATAGTTATTCATTTTCAGTTATGGGAGAATCCAATCAAAGTCAAGATATTTGTAGTTTTAGAGGATTATAGGGGGAGATAGCAGACATATAAGTTGGTCTATTATCCTGAGGTGTTTGGTACCTTTTATGAAGCTGCTGAATCAGGTGGTTGGATATATTCTGGAGCCAGTTTGAGCCTAGAAATATGAATCCAGGGAGTATATTGGTTATCATTCAAATTAAGTTTTGCAGCAGTAGGAGTACATAGGATAACCTGAGCCGGGCCATCCCATTTTGGTTGTGAGGTAGGTTTGTCTCCCGGGGTGGGGGGGTTGAAATAGACCTGTTGTCCTATGGTTAAGGAGGAGATGTTGGGTGCCTGCTTGGGGTCAGGGAGTAGCCAGTCTTGATATTTCCAAAGTTCTGATCTGAGATGGGATAAGAGAGGCAAGGCTATTTGTGAAGGAAGGATATCAGAACGGGGAGAAATTCCTGGGGGAATTAAGGGGCGGCCAAACATGATCTCAAAGGGTGATAAAAGAGAGGGTTTTTTTCGGTATGGCTCGAATGCATAAAAGAGCCAGGGGAAGTAATTTTATCCAATCTAAATGTGTTTCCAGAGACAGCTTTGTGAGAATTTCTTTAAGAGTGTGATTAGAACACTCTACTTTTGTTGACACTTGAGGATGGTATGGGCAATGAAAATGCCAAAGTAGAGATAGAGCTTGGGCTACAGATTGAGTTATTTGGGAAGTTAACTCAGGGCTATTATCAGATTGTAAAGAGGAAGGCATGCCAATGTGGGGGATAATTTGAGAAATTAGGTGATCAGAGACTGTAGAAGCCCCTTTATTGGAGGTTGGGAAGGCCTCGATCCATCCTGAGAAAGTGTCAACCAAGACAAGAAGATATTTGAATCTCTTAACCCTGGGCATATTGGTATAATCAACTTGCCAGTCAGCAGCTGGAGTATGTCCCCTCACCTGGTGGGCTGGAAAGGCCTGAGGTCTAAGGGGAGTGATTGGGTTTGTTTTTTGGCAGATGATACAATTGGATGTAATCTGATGAAGGAATTATTTATCTTTAGGTGTAAGAAGGAAGAATGACTGCAGGAATACCTCAAGACTTTGTGGGTTTGAATGAAATAAGGGATGTAGATATTGTAAAAGACCAGAATGGGACGGGTTGGAATCAGAGGGGGAGTCTGAATTATTAGGGGCTGGCAAAGGTATGTCAGCAACATCATGTAATAACAGTACGAAGGGGTTGATAAGTTTTTTGAGCCACCTCCTGTGCCGCCTGGTCAGCCCTAGAATTTCTCTGGGTTATTGGGGATGAGTCAGTCTGATGAGACTTGCAATGAACAATATCTAACTGCTGTGGGAGGATAGAAGCTTGGAGGAGTTTGGCTATCAGTTTAGAATTAATAATGGCTGATCCATTAGAATTGAGAAGACCATGTTCCTTCCAAATTGCAGCATGTGAAACTAAGATGTGGTAAACATATTTGGAGTCTGTGTACAGGGTGAGAGTTTTCTGTGCCACTAATGTGCAGGCTCTAATAGCCGTCATTAGCTCGGCCTGTTGGTTGGTGGTATTAACAGGAAGAGGATGGGCCTCAGTTGTCTCGGTGGATGAGATTATGGCATAGTCCGCCCTCTGTATCCCATCCAAAAGGAATGAGCTCCCATCAATGAACCAAGTAAAATCAGGATCTGTTAATGCCTCTCCCAAGATGGTTGAGGGACAAGGAAGGAAGGTTTCTAAAACTTCACAGCAATTGTGTATGGGAGAAGGATGGTTAGTTGTGGCTTCCGGTAGTAAGAAGGTAGGATTTAGAGGTGGGCAGGCCTCAAAAGAAAGGGAGGGATTTTGAAGGAAGGAAACTAAGAGAGATAAGATTCTAGAGGGAGGTAAGCCTTTATAGGTGAGCAAGTCTTGAAGGTGATGTGGAGATAAAATGGTTAAGGGTGTTCCGAAAGTAAGTTTGTGGGCTTCCTTTTGTAGAAGGTGGCCTGCTGCCAGGGCACGAAGACAAGGTGCCCAACCCTTGACTATGGAATCTAGTTGTTTGGATAGATATGTGACCAGGGCAAAGGTGGGTCCATGCTGTTGGCCAAGAACTCCAAGGCCCTGCCCCCCTCGTTCATGTATGTATAGAATAAACAGTTTCTTTAGGTCTGGCAGGTGTAAAGCTGGGGCTAAGAGTAATGCCTTTTGTAGGAGATGGAAAGCATGTGAAGGGGAAGAGGCCAGGGGCTCATGAAGGGGGCCCCTGGCCAGCTCATATAAGGGTTTGGCAAGAAGGGAGTAGTTGGGAATCCAGGCCTGAAAATAACCAGGAAGACCCAGGAAGGAAAGAATTTCATTTTTTGTGTTGGGGACCGGGAGAGTCTGGATAAGCTTTTTGTGGTCTACCGTGATATATTTTTTTTTCCCTGTGAAATTTTGAAACCTAAATAGGTGACCAAAGGGAGAGATAGTTAAGCCTTATCTGGTGAGGCCCAATATCCATGTTTAGCGAGGAATTTAAGCAAAAAGACAGTGTCTTGATAGGATTGATCTAAAGAGGGACTACATAGTAGAAGATAGTCAACATATTGGAGAAGGGTGGATTCAGAACATAAAGCATGGAATTGGGTTACAGTTTTTCTTTTCAGATGTTTACATACTAGCCATAACTGACTGAGATAGCAATGTTTTAAACAACCTTGAATAGCAATGGTTGGAATCCAAATGGGACAGACTCTTAGAAATGTTTTTTTGGAGGGCTCACTATAGGCTGATTTCTGAGTAGCAACTCATTTTACATCAGGGTTAGGGGCTGATCATCAGGATCAGGCCAATTAGCATACAAGACAAAATAGGTCTCCATAGAAGAGAACTCTAGGAGAGACAAAGCAAGCAGAGAACTAAGCCCTGTATCAAAAAAAAAAATCAGTATTCTGCCTGACATCTCAAGAGCTACCCAGGCTTTCTCTTGCTGGTTAGATGCTGGTCAGAGGGGGCCTTGCCGAGCCTTGGGCATCTTCAGTCTTCAGTCTTCAATGGCAGCCACGATGGGAGCAGACAACCTCACTTCCCTTCAGAGGTGAGGGCAACATGCTTTCCAGTAATTTTTCTCTTTACAGAGATGGTACAGCCCAGATGCAGATGGACTCCACTCAGGAGTGGACTAAATCAGGCACCTTTGTACCGACAGGTACCAAGCCATTAACCCCTTTCTCTCTCTGTATGAAAAGCCTTTGGTATCTCTGAGGGGGCAAAGACTTATTACCCAGTGCAGGGCAATTAAATGGGCTTGTCCCTGTGTCTGCATTTGTCTCCTCTGATGCTTAATAACCAGCCAATTGATTAAACCATCATTTTAACAAAATTAATCCTCAGAATGAATGACATTACAATTTAAACATCTATTACCAGGAAGCCAATGGTAGTTGTCTTAACCTGAAGAACATAGGCAAAACAACAAGATCTTTTTCTGCCTCTAAGCTGATAGCCAAGAGCTTCAGCCAGTGTTGACCTTGGTCAGCTAAAAGTTGGCTGTCATCCCAGCTGAACTTTAAATGTAAAAAGACAAACAGTGGCACTTCTAAAGTTTATGCCGTTAGTCTGTAGGCTTGAGTGATATAACGGAATTCTCTGATATAGATATTAGTGTTGGAGGTGTAGGAGCCTAACTTGGAGTGAATCTGGGACAGATCTGTCATGGAGAAGGGGATGTGAACTCTGATTATGCCCTCTGGCCCAGCCACCTTATGGAGAGGAGCCACGACCGAAGACACGGGGGTGGCCAAGGGTTGAGAGTGAGATTGAGCACAAGATCTTGTTAACGGAGGACTAAAGGCTGGTTGGAGAGAAATCTGAGAAATGGGGGGGGGGAGACAAGGAGGTGAAGGTTGCCCAGGAGGGGTTGAGGTTTGTGGAGGAGGGGTTAGAGTTTGTGGGAGAGCAGAATGCGGAGAAAGCGATAGCATGTTGGAGGAACCACTTGTGCTGAAGGTGCACACCTATAAGGGGGGGTCATTTGCTGGGTCAAAGGCTGTAATATCTGACTCAGGGAGATATTAAAAATTGCGGCAGGTTTGTAGGCTAACAGAACCTGCTGGGGGGTGCAGAAATAAGACAGATCAGGGTAAGAGTGTAGATCTCCTCCCACCCTTTTGCACACTCACAATAATTAAACAAATCATGGAGGAGTAGAGGTTCAAGGGATCCCTTGGGAGGCCAATGGTTCTCATACAGAGAGAGAAAGGGATCCCTCGGGAGGCCAATGGTTGTCCTGAGAGTAATGAGGCCAATTTAGGTTTAATGTCTGGAATAAGAGAGAGATGGCTTAAATTATTAAGTAGACACACCTTAAAGGGGCAGTCTCTGGGATAGAAGAAGAGGCCCCAATGGTTAAAGGTTATGAAAGAGGGAGGGAGAGGTTAAAAGACAGAGAGGGTAAGGTAAGGATAAGAGAGAGAGAGAGAGAGAGAGAGAGAGAGAGAGAGAGAGAGAGAGAGAGAGAGAGAAAGAAAGAAAGAACGGAGAGTTCCGGTGTTTGAGGTGGTGTGAGTGAAAGAGAATGGTAAGTCCCGGACTGGTAAAGGAATAAAGGACCAAAATGGGCGTCCCCAGATGCCTGATTATTCCCAGAACCCAGTAGGGTAGGATTGGCTGAAGATGTCCTCAGGTCGTCACCCAAGAACAGTCTGCCTAGGCCGAAGCTGGAAGTCTGGGACACCTAGCCCCAGGACTTTTGGACAAACGGTATTGGATGGATGGTATTGGTCGGACAGTATTGGTTGGACGGTATCAGAATGTTATCAGAATGGAGAGTGTTAGGAGGAGGAAGGGATGAGAATGGAACGAATAGTAGGGCCTGTTCTTCTTTCCCGTTTGGCATGACTGGGCTGCTTATCCTAACAGATATTATCTCTCTATCAGGGTGGCTGGTAAAGATCTTCTCCCATTCTGTAGGCTTCCTCTTTAGATTCTTGATGGTTTCTTTAGTTTGATGCCATCCCACTTGTTAATTCTTGCTTTAATTTCTTGAGCTTTGGAGTGACCTCCTTTTAAATAATTGTATTTGCAACTATCCCACTTCCAAGTAAGGAAACATTGTGAGGTACTCAAAACTGGGACCTCATATGAATTTGTTGGGGGCAGAGGACACAAAAGTCAACCCATAAGACTGTCAGACAACTAAAACCCAAAACTTGTCATAACCCGGAGGCCTCCAGGATTTACCCAGTCCCTCACCCCCTCTGATTTGCCAGTACAAATGTTTTAGTAACTGGTAAATATTTTGGCTATCACATTGCTCCCTAGAAATTTATTCATATTGATAGACTGACTATCTTAGAAACCTTTCTGTTCCACATCTGGATAATGCCAAGAGTGTCACAGATGAGTAAATTAGCATTGCAAGCCATGTTTTGAATTCCCTTTTATATTTGCTAGCCAAGAAGTCAAGAAGCATCACATGGATCTGCCTAAGTCCCTCCCAGGGGACTAAGAGGCCAGAGACCTCTAGCCAGGTGTGTTGGTGCACACCTGAAATCGCAGAACTTAAGATGCTGAGACAGGAGGCTTGTAGGTGTTTGAGGCCAGCCTCAACAAATTAGTGAAACCCTGTTTCAAAGTAAAAAAATAAAAAAGGGCTGGAGTGTAGCTCAGAGGTAGAAGGCTCCTGGTCTCAATTCCCAGTACCAGAAAAGAAAAGAAAAAAAAAGAAAAAAAAGCATGAAAATTTTCTCTAATCTCTTGCCTTTCGCTTGAACTAAAAGTAGAGGGAAAACTAAAAGTAGAGAGAGCACTTTTGTCAATTTTCCCCCAATTCAGAATGATGAAACTATTAAGTGTGTTAATGTTTGTTCTTTAAAGGCTAGTTACAAAGATAGAAAGAAATGTTTCCACATCCTAAACCTTCCATCTAGTATCTGGTGTCCAATGTGTAAATATTGCTCTCATCGTTCTGTCAAAAATCGGATCTCTGAACACCTTACCAGAATTCTTTCAGATGTGCCATTATGAGAAATTCGGTTTTATTTCGGTTCATGTTTTTAGGAGGTTTCAGTCTGTAGTCACTTGACCCCTGTTGCTTTGGGACTGTGGTGAGGCAGGACATCATGGCGGTTGGACATGGCAGAACAAGGCTGCTCATTTCACAGTGGCCAGAAAACAGAGGACACTGGCTGAGGTCCCAGTGTTCCCTCAAGGGTACCCCAAGTGACCTAAGTTCCTTCAAAGAGGCCCACCTCCCAAGGTGCACCACTCCCCTAGCACCAGGGATTGCTGACCAAGCCTTTGATAAATAGCATTTAGGGGACATTTCAGATCAAAACAATAGCACTTTAATTACATATTCCCTTGAGAGTCTAGGAGCAGTTCTCAACAGGTAAATCAAGACCCAGAGATTCAGCAACCACTGTAGAATCCATCAGTGAGACAATAGTTTCATGTTTGCTTATCTGTCTGTCTGCTCAGGATGTCCTAGAGGAAACCTGAAAGGCTCCATTTAGAAGAAAAATCATAAGCCCCTAGCATTCAGCTAATAGTTAAAACAGCCAGCTAATAGTTAAAAAGAAAAGTATGTTTTACTGCAGCTTGCAGCTTAAGAAGTATAGGCTTAAGAATGAGAAATATGCAATAAGCCCACCCTGTTCCAGGAACGTACCTAGCATCTTATCTATACTGACCGGGTCAGCGCGCCCTGTGCCGGGAACCTGCTGACTACACCTGGTATCTTATCTAACACTTGACTACAGAATGTACTTTTTCAAATGATTCTGTAATATTTTGCAAACTCATGTAACTTGGTCCAAACCCCCCTTAACTGGTGGTCTTTTCCCTATAAATACCCTCAGTTTCAGTTGCTCGGGGCCGAACTCCTCTGCTCTTAAGTGAGATACGAGTCGGCCCCAGTGCACTGGCTCCTTAATAAATCTTTACCTTTTGCTCATTGCATCAAGGAAAATAAAGTCTCTCATGTGTTCTTGATGTCGCTTATCCCGAGGTTGATTGAGGGTCTCCCCTCAGCGGGGGTCTTACAAACCCATCATACTTTTTTATTGTTACTTCATAACTAATCCTTTAACTTTAAAACATGATACCTTCAACTAGGACTCTAGAGGAATAACTATCTGGTCAGATTCCATATATCTTGGCTGTGCTATTGTCATCATTGTCCTCCTTCTCCTTCTTTGTAACCCAGGGGCTTTATACCTCTGCACCACACCCCCATCCTTTTATATATATATTTTTTAATTTTAAAAGAGGGTCTTGTTAAAATGTTGAGGCTGACCCCGTCTCAGCCTTCAAGTACTGGGATTACTGGCGTGTGCCACCACACCTATCTTACTCTCCATCTTCTACAACTAATGGTAGAAAACATTTACACTCCAACAATTTTAAGAACAATATATTTATTCCTAGTTTTTAAAATGACTTTTTTTCATGTTGTGATGTTGATAACAACTGGGAAAATTCTTCATACTTTCTACATCAGTATCAAAACAGACATACAATAAGGTGATACATTATATGAGTCTCATAAGAGAATTATTAATCCACTGACTGTGAAAAATTAGCTCTATATACTCTTACCTGTATCTAAGATTGGCATCTGCCACAGTTTGGAAAAATCCAAGACCTTTCCATGGGTCTATGGACACACCTCTTCATGGACATTTGGACAGTAACCTCAGAGCCAAGCTGCATGTTTTCAGTTTTATATAAAATTTGGGTCTATGTCCTATCTCTATTTCCAACTTTGAATTTCCTCATGGTGCTGGCATCTTCTTCTGGTGGCAGCTGCCATTGCTGGCCCCACACAAGAACACTAGGACTCAAGGACACTCTGTCCAGGGGCCCGCCCTGGCCTGGCTTCCTGATCATATCCACAGAGGTCATTGTCCTTTCCTCTTTCTATATCTACTGCCTTTTTCAGATGTTTCTGTACAAATACTTGCCAGCTTCTTGTTATTATTTCTCTTTGGGGGCCCTTTCAAAATAAAGAGTGGGTAAGATTGCAATTTAAAACTAATGGGTTTGAATTTTCAAGTTGTGAATTTATGCCTTTTGGTAATTATTCTTGTCCAAATGTAGCTCCCTGCTCTATCAGAAAAAAAAAGATTTTAGAAACATTTGGACACCTAGTAGTTATTGCAAAATAAAATATAGTTGATGATTTAAGTGTAAGGAAACCAGAAACATATGAATTACATTCTTCCTCTCTCCTCTTTCCCCTCCCCCCTCCCCTCCCCCCCTCTCTCCCTCCCTCCCCCCCTTCGGTGGTAATGGAGATTTTTTTTTTTTTTTTTGGTGGTACTGGGGTTCCTGGAAGCCCTTCTTCCTCCGGGCTACACTCCCAGACCTATTTTATATTTTTGAAACAGGGTCTCTTACGCCAGCGCGGCTGGCTTCGAACCTGCGCGATCCTCCTGTCTCCGCCTCCCAAGCGCGGGGATTACAAGCGTGCGCCACCACGCCCGGCGGTAATGGAGATTTAACCCATAAACATTTTACCTCTGAACTATAATCTCAGCCCTTTTGTCTGTTTTGAAACAGATTCTCAGTACATTGCTGAGGCTGTCCTTGAACCTGTGACTCTCCCATCTCAGCCTCCAAAATACTGGTATTACAGGTATCTTCCATTATGCTTGGATATCCTTTTCTTTCAAATTAAGTATGGTCTTCAAAATAAAGAGAGCAAGTGAATAATTTTGCATTATCCAGTTTGGAGCTGGTCAATGCTGAGATATTTGAAAGGTGAGGCAGAAACCAGGTCTACTTTCCGGATTTTCCATCCTTGGGCAGCAGGGAGCCACTATTTATACAGTGCAACTAGTAGTATGGATAAAGACTGCCACTGTCCAAGGACACTAATTGAGTGATGTCTCATCACTCAAATGCATTCGACACTTGTAATTATATATATCAGCTACTGGTCCAGTCTTTGATTGGAATTTTTAGCACTATTCATTTTTTAGAGCAATTTCAGGTTTATAGAGCACACATTTATAACCTACCCCATTATCAGTGTTCCCTACCAGAGTGTCACACTAGTCACAATTGATGAACCTACATTGACATATCATTATAATCCAAAGTTAGAGTTTATTCTTGGTGTGATATAATCTATGAGTTTCAACAAATGGATAATATCATTTATCCACCATTATAGTATGGTATAGAGTAGTTTCTCTGTACCCCAAATTCTCTGTGTTTCATCTACTAGTGTGCCCTTTCCCCATACCTCTGGAACCACTGTTCCTTTTACTGTCTTCGTAATTTTGTCTGTTCTAGATGTCATTGGAATTATATAGTTTGTAACCCTTTCTTATCAGCTCAATCTTTATAAACAGAATGTGTTTCAAATCCTGGCTAAATGACCTTGTGCAAATTATTTTGCTTTTTTTGGATTGTTTCTTCATCTATATGAGCATTAAGATTGCAGATTCCTCACTGGATTAAGAGACCCTGTTTCCAAATAAAAATATAAAATAGGTCAGGGAGTGTAGCCTGGAGGTAGAAGGGTTTCCAGGAACCACAGTACCACAAAAAAAATAAAATTAAAAAAAGAAAATAAAATGTTTATTAAAAGATTGCTGATTCAAGGTTGGTCTTAGCAATTTAGCGAGACCCTGAGCAACTTAGCAAGATCCTGTTTCAAAAATAATAAAAAAATCTTGGAGGTAGAATGCCCCTGAGTTCAAGCTCTAGTAGCAGACCTAATTAATTAATTAATTAATCTTATTAATTAATAAATAAGATAATGTTCTTAGAGTACCAGGTCCAGATCCTGAAAATCTCATTACTCTGTAGATTTATTTGACTGATCAATAGAGAGTCAAGGAGCATGTGTGTGTATACATATATACACATATATGAAAGAATGATTATTAGCATTTCTTGTGTTAGACCAGATATGACACGTGTATATACATGTATGTATGTTTCCAAAGTTTACATGATATATAAGATTGGTCAGTAATCTGATTCAGCAAGCATCTTCAGATCTAAAGTGCAATATACCACTTTCCCTTTTGGGCACTATCAATTTTTGTCTTCCTTGGATTTTTTTTTTTCTTCATAGAGAGAGAAGAGCAGAAATAAGAAGGTTGGAAGTGCCAGAAACATAGAGGATAAAGCCGTCTAATTGTGAGCTTGTTCGACAAGTACAGATATTTTAGACTCAAGGAGAGCAATCTTATGGAGCATGCAAGATTACATAGAGGCAGCCTAAACATCTGTGAAATTGTAGGGTGTGCAGAGAGTGGTTTAGGCTGGTGGTATGGACCTTTTTGTATTCTAAACATTTGGTGAATTTTTAAATTTGAAATTACTATAAGAATTATTGAGCAGCACAGACACTGATATGAGTCAGCCAGGCCCTGCAGTCAATAAACAAAATTAAAAAAAAAAACCTGTACTAACAACATTATATTATAAATAAATTGCCATCTAAGCTGGGTGTGGTGGCTCACGCTTGTAATCCCCGTGCTTGAGAGGCGGAGACAGGAGGATCACGCAGGTTTGAAGCCAGCCTTGCTGGCTTAAGAGACCCTGTTTCCAAATAAAAAATATATAAAATAGGTCTGGGAGTGTAGCCCGGAAAAGCATTTCCAGGAACCCCAGTACCACCAATAAATAAATAAATAAATAAATAAATAAATAAATAAATAAATAGCCATCTAGCCGTCTGAGGAAAACGAAAGTCTTTTCAGAGATGTAGACTGGTGTGGAGCTGGCAAGCTCTGAAATCTGGTCCCCATGTGTTTTTCCCTCTTTCCCAAACAAGCCACAGTCATGGAGCAGGGGAGTAGTGCTGGCTGGCTGTGAGAACATCCCACAGCCTCAGCTCCTTGGTTGCTTGAAAATCCATGAGGCTCTTTCATTCACCGCAGACTGGAGGTGTGTGACAGGCAGGGCAGTATTTAAGCCTCCTCCCCTTGCCTGATGCCTTCTCTTTATTATAATGTCCTCTCCTGCTGGCCCACGTAGGTTGCATTGGGTCCATCTTGGAGTGGATTCATTCGTTTATGTCCCATTACAATAAACAGCCATATTTTTCTGACTAAAAAAAAAAAAAAAAAAAGCCTTACTAAGATACAATTCACATGTGCTACAATTCATCCATCAAATGAACTGAATTTAATGTTTTTAATGTAGTCACAGCAGGGTGCAAGCACAAGAAGTGCCGCCACAGGCCCCATGTGGCAAGGTCAACCAGTAATGGGCAGAAACCTCTCAAACTGCGAGTAAAAATAACCCTTTTTCATTATCATCCCAGGTTTTTGTTGTGGTGGCAGAAAACCAGTCACCTGATTTCTCCATCTGTAAACATTCATTCTTTTCTTCCCTGAGATTCTGATAATATTTTCAAATATCTGCTGTAAAGCAGAATACATAAATTTGGACGTCTTTTTTTTTTTAATCCCCACTGGGAAGATTTTTTTCTTGTTTTTTTTTTTTTGAATAGACATTTCTCTAAGGAAGATACATACAACTGGCTAATAAGCATATGAAAAGATACTTCATCATTAATCAGCAAGGAAATCAAAATAAAAACCATAATAAAGAAGGAATAAACTTCAACACAATATATTCCATATATAACAAAATTGTAGCTAACATCATAATCAATGGTGAAAAAAAAACTTTTATTCTCATCCCAGAGACAAAAGGTACCCTTTCTCACCATTTCTTTTGAACATAGTACTGGAAATCTTGACCAGAGAAACTAGGCAAGAAAAAAAAATAAAAATCATCTGATAGAAAAGGAAAATAAAATTGTCAGTTTGCTAATAACATGATCTTATGTATAGAAAACCCTAAAGATTCACCCAAACCTGTCATAACTAATAAATTCAGTAAAGTTGCAAGGTACAAAATCAACATACAAAAATCAGTACCATTTGTATGTATACATTACTAACAAACTGTTTGGAAAAGAAATTAATAATCTCATTTATAATAGGAACAGAAATAAATTATATATATATATATATATATATATATATAGAGAGAGAGAGAGAGAGAGAGAGAGAGAGAGAGGAATAAACTTACCCAAGAAGGTAAAAGACCTATATAGTGAAAAATATAAAACACTGATGGAAGAAATTGAAAAAAACACAAATAAATGCCAAGATACCCTGTTTCCATAGATTAGAAGAATTAATATTAATTGATATGAATTCAATGTTCATGTTACCCCAAATGATCTATAGATTTAATGCAATCTCTATCAAAATTCAGTGTCATTTTTGATGCAAATAAGCAATCCTTAAATTTTTGTGAAACCAAAGAAGATACATAATAGTCCAAACTATTTTTTCCCATAGTGCTAGGTGCTAGTGGTAAAACCACATTGCAGGGCCTTATGCATGCTAAGCTAGTACCACTGAGCTACATCCCAAACTTCCAAAGCCAAAACAATTTGTAGTAAAAAGAACAAAGTTGCAAGTACTGAAAGACCCCTGCAGAGGGGAGACCCTCAATCAAACCTTGGGATACGCAAGTCCAAGTACACACGAGAGACTTTATTTTCCTTGATGCAATGAGCAAAAGGTTTATTGAGGAGCCAGAGCACTGGGGCCGACTCGTATAGGAGTTCGGCCCCAAGCGACTGAAATTGAGGGTATTTATAGGGAAAAGACCACCAGTTAGGGGGGGTTTGGGCCAAATTACATGCGTTTACAAAATATTACAGAATCATTTGAAAAGTACATTCTGTAGTCAAGTGTTAGATAAGATACTAGGTGTAGTCAGCAGGTTCCCGGCACAGGGCGCGCTGACCCGGTCAGTATAGATAAGATGCTAGGAAGGTTCCTGGAACAGAGTGGGCTTATTGCATATTTCTCATTCTTGAGCCTATACTTCTTAAGCTGCAGTAAAAAAATATTTTTCTTTTAACTATTAGCTGGCTGCTAGGGGCTTATAATTTTTCTTTTAAAATGGAGCCTTTCAGTACCACACTCTGTGATTTCTTTTGTTATTTTTTTATTGGTACATTGTATTCATATTATTATTATTTGCAGTACTGGGTATGGAACCCAGGGGCATTGTACCTCTGAGCAATACCCCCAACTCTATTTTTTAGTCTTTTTATTTTTTTGTTTTTTATTTTTTAAATGTTGAAGTGTCTTTAATATAGCAAAATCAAATTGATATAGCATTTAATTATAATGTATCATAATTATAATATATCATTTAATTATAATGTATCACCTCATTTTAAATAATTTTCTATTGTCTCTTAGAAATATTGAGTCTTTTGTGGTGGTGTATGTTTGTAATCCCTGTTCTTGGGAGGCGGAGACAGGAGGATCACACAGGTTCGAAGCCAGCCTTGCTGGCTTGAGACTCTGTTTCCAAATAAAAAATATAAAATATGTATAGGAGTGTAGCCCAGAGGCAGAAGGGTTCCATCCCCAGTACCACAAAAAAAAAAAAAAAAAGAAAGAAAGAAAGAAATATTGAGTCTTTTTATTTTTGAAACAGTGTCTCACTGAGTTGGGAAGGGCCTCCTTAAGTAGCTGATGCTGTCCGTGAATCTCAGTCCTCCAGTTTCCACCTCCTGAATGCTGGGATTACAAGTGTGCACCACCACACCTGGCTTCTTGTTTTTGAATTTCAAGCTGAGCAAAAGATGTGCTTGCTTGAGATTATAAGAGTAGTTGGCTGCAATTCAGGAATCTTATATTTCCTCATTAATTTTATAAGAAATGTATTGTCCATACACTGTGCCAAGTATTGGGACAGGAACTATAAATAAAGTGGTGAATAAGACAACCATGACCTTTGCCTTTGTGGAGTAAACAATCCAAAGGTAAGACAGGTTGAATTTCAGAAGAGTCCCGAGGCTCTTGCAATGCTCCAGGCGAGGGGTGATGGCCTTAAATGGGGTGGGGAGTGATTCGGAGGCAATGAGGTAAGAGAATATTAGAGGAATATTTTAGAAGCAAACTGATAAAACATGATTGACTTGATGTAAAGAATGAAGGAAATGGAGAAAACATGGCCAACGTACCACCAAGGGGTGGGAGTGGAGATGCCATTTCTCAAGACAGGGAATGGTTGAAGTGCAGCTGATATTGCAGGGTGAGTGGTCGGGAGAAGAATGAGACCAGTTCAGGCCAAGAAGCTGGAGGGCACCAAGGAGCAGTGGGTGTGTGGGTTGAGTCGCAACTTCCGGTGTAGGATTCACAACACATAGCACAGGAGAATATCAATCACTGGGAAGAGAGAACACAGAGTCAGGAGAACACCAAGCCCCAAGCACCTATACTTGATGTCTGGGTGTGTGAAGGCAGGTCAGAGAGGGACAAGGAGGCAAGGAGAGCTGGGTCTCAGGAGTCAGAGAGAAGAGAGTGCCCACTGTGCCAACAGCAGACACATGGCAAGGCGAGGACTTCAGACTCAGCAGTGCTGACCTCGGAGTGACCTGAGAGTGAGCAGTTTGGTGATACTGCTCTTTAAGTGACTGGATTTCAGCTGGGGTAATTTGAAGTCTTAGGCAAGAAAACAGAGACAACCAAAGCATATGCCCCTGTTTGGTTTGATTTGGTGGTACCGGGGTTGAAGCTAAAGACATTTAACTTCTGAGCTACACCCAGCCCTTTTTGTTCTGAAACAGGGTCTTACCAAGTTACTGTATGCTGGTCTCAAACCTGTGATCCTCCTGCTCAGCCACCCAAGTACTGGGATTAGAGGTATGTGCCACTATTCCCAGCTCAAAGCATGTACTTTTAAAAGAAGTATTGTGATAGAGGAAATGAAATAATAGATAGATGGGCATAGAAGACCAAGGAAGCATTTTTAACTTGTTTTTTAAATTTAAACAGGGTCTCACTAAGTTGCTTGAGGACCTCTCTAAGCTGCTGAGGCTGTCCTCAAACCGGCAATCCTCCTGTCTCAGCCTTCCAAGTACTGGAATTACAGATGTGCACCACCATGCCTGGTGAGAGTGTCTTCTTAAAAAAGTACAAATTTGAGTCTATTTAAATATGAAGAGAGGCCGGGCGTGGTGGCGCACACTTGTAATCCCCACGCTTGGGAGACGGAGATAGGAGGATCACGCAGGTTCGAAGCCAGCCGCGCTGGTGTAAGAGACCCTGTTTCAAAAATATAAAAATAGGTCTGGGAGTGTAGCCCAGAGGTAGAAGGGCTTCCAGGAACCCTAGTACCACCATAAATAAATAAATAAATAAATAAATAAATAAATAAATAAATAAATATGAAGAGAAATGATACCACAGAGGAGGAAGGAAAGAGAGTAGAAGCAAGAATGAGAGGGAGAAAGAAAGAGATGAAGGGATAGTGTAAGATTTCGAAGACATTTTGAGGGAGTAGGATTCAGAGCATAAGTGGATGAGCTGACCTCAGCCTGGCATGTCATTTTCTGTGTCCACAGAGAAAAGAAAAGATGGATGTGGACACAGATAGGTCTGGCACAGAAAGTTGGAGCAGTCCCAGCTACTAACTTCTCTCCACTCTATGAAGTAGGAGGTCAGGGGGTGGAGAACATGTGAAAATGGTTGTGCTAGATAGTGAAAAAGCAAGGCATCAGAGAAAAAGAGTAGGACTGAAGATACAACAGAGGCTGGTCACCAATTTACTAGTGCCCCAAGATGCCCAGTCATGGAACTTTCTCCCAGAGCTGTGGGCAGGTGTAGAGACAACCAGTAGTTGAAGTCATGGTACTTTGTAGACTTGTCACATAGTAGAAGGCATATACTAGAGAGTAGAGGTGTGCAGAGGGTGGTGGGCAGTTAAAGAATCACCCCCAAAATACTATGGCCGGTTTGTTTTTTCATACTTTTCTTTGTTTACTTTTTCAGTAAATCAAAACAAAACAGACGTTTGCTGCAGATATTTGCTGTTTGTTTACCAGCATTTGTCATCCTTCCAAAAGTAGCCCCAGATTTTATTTGAAAACCTTCTCTCACCTGCTCTCAGTTTATATGCCTAAGCCTGGATGGAGGATGAAGGGGAAAGAGGGAGGGCAGGGGAGGGGCAAGAGCAGGGTATCATTTGACCATCCTGGCCAATCAAAGCACTGTATCTCCTGACCACAGTAACAGCTTCTGGTATTGGTTGATGTCCCAAACTGATCCACTTAGAGTGAAGGTCAGGACTGCTGAAGAGGCAAGGAAAAGAAGCCCCTGGAAGGAGGTAAGGCTGAAGCTGCCACAGTCATCATGTAACTGTGAAGAAGAGCTGATGGAAAGAGAGAACTTGGGTCCTCTTGACATTTTGATAAGTTCCCTTTTAACTTCAACTTTGGATTGGGTTTTCAAAAGGTGTGTGTGTGTGTGTGTGTGTGTGTGTGTGTGTGTGTGTGTGTGTGTGTTTTACTAAGGAATGCCCAGAGGCATTCTGCCTCAAGCTATATCGTCAGCCTTTTAAATTTTTTTTTCTTTTGAAACTGGGTTTTGCTATGTTGCTAAGAGGCTCCCTAGGTTGCTTAGGCTGTCTTTGAATTCGCAGTCCTCTTGTCTCAGCCTCCAAAGTACTAGGTTTACAGAAATGCACCAGCACACCTGGCTTCAAAAGGCTTTTTAAAAAATTTGTACTTTTTTTTTTAATTGGTGCACTATAGTCTCACATCATAATGTGGATCATATTCACAGTACTTGGTGCCCTCCCCCACTCTGCTTCTCCTTTTCCCTCCCTTCCAATACTAAGTGTCCAGATTAACAATGTTATATTCACATGTATACAAATATTCACATGTAGCTCTTTCATTAATTAACCTCAGCCTTCTTCCTCCCCTTCCCTTGCTGAGGTTTTCCCTCCATTATCTGGAGTCCATCTGGTATGCCTAATACTCCCTAGCTTGTGCATATTAGAGAAAATATATGTCCCTTCTCTTTTTGTGCTTGGCTAATCTCACGTAACATAATGTTCTTCAGGTCTTTCCATCTCCTTGCAAATGACATGATTCTGTTCTTCTTTATTGATGAGTTGAATTCCATTGTGTGTATTTCCCATAATTTTTCAATCCACTTATCTGTTGATGGAGACGTAGGCTGGTTCCACATTTTGGCTATTACAAATTGTGGTGCTATGAACTGGATCATATGGTGGATCCATTCCCAGTTTTCTAAGGAATCACCACACTGATCTCCATAGAGGCTGAACTAGTTTGCACTCCCACCAACAGTGTAAAAGAGTTTGTTTTCCCACAACCTTGCCAGCATTTGTTGTTATTTGTCTTCCTCCCCTCTCCTCTCTCCTCCTCCTCCTCCTCCTCCTCCTCCTCCTCCTCCTCCTCCTCCTTCTTCTTCTTCCTTTTTCTTTTTCTTTTGGTGGTACTGGGGTTCCTGGAAACCCTTTTACCTCCAGGCTACACTGCCAGACCTACTTTATACTTTTTTATTTGGAAACAGGGTCTCTTAAGCCAGCATGGCTGGCTTCGAACCTGCACAATCCTCCTGCACGAACCTGCACGATCCTCCCAAGCCCGGAGATTACAAGTGTGTGCCACCACGCCTGGCTTATTTGACTTCTTTTTGTTTGCAACTCTGATTGGGGTTAGATGAAATCTCAATGTAGTTTTGACTTGCATCTCCCTGATGGCTAATGATGTTGAACATTTTTTTCATGTATCTCTTGGTCATATGAATATCTTCTTTTGTGAGGTGTCTATTCAATTCAGTTGTCCATTTATTAATTGGGTTATTTGTTTTGCTAATGTAGAGTCATTTTAGATCTTTGTATATTCTGGATATGAATCCTATATCAGAGTGGTAGCTGTTAAATATCTCCTCCCACTGAGTAGGCTTCCTCTTTAGATTCTTGATGATTTCCTTTGATGATCAGAAACTTGTTAGGTTGATGCCATCCCACTTGTTAATTCTTGTTTTAACTTCCTGTGCTTTGGAGGTCTTGTTGAGATAGTTACTACCTGTGCCTATATGTTGAAGTGTTGAGCCTATGCTCTCCTCTAATAGCTTCAGAGTCTCTGGTCTAATCTCCAAGTCTTTGATCCATCTTGAGTTGATTCCTATGCACAGAGAGAGGCAAGAATTTAGTTCCATCTGTCTATAAATGGAAAGCCAATTGTCCCAGCACCATTTGTTGGAAAGGCTATCTTCTCTCCAGCATATGAATTTGGCCCTTTTGTCAAAGATCAATTGACTATAAGTGTGTGGATTTCTTTCTGTATCTTCTATTCTGTTCCATTGGTCTGTATGCCTGTTGTTGTGCCAATACAATGCTGTTTTAACTACTATTGCTCTGCAGTATAATTTGAAGTCAGGGATTCTGATGCTTCCTGCATGATTCTTATTGCTGAGAATTGTTTTGGCTATTCTGGGTCTTTTCTTTTTCCATATAAAATTCATGACTGATTTTTCTAGGTCTATGAAGAATGTCATTGGTATTTTGATAGGCATTGCTTTGAATCTGTAGATCACTTTTGGCAGAATGGCCATTTTGATGATATTTATTCTGCCTATCCATGAGCAAGAGAGATCTTCCCATCTTCCAAGGTCTTCTTCAATTTATTTTTTAAAATGTTTTATAGTTTTCATTGTAGAGGTCTTGTAAATCTTTGGTTAAGTTTATTCCTAGGTATTTTATTGGATTCGAGGTTATTATAAATGAAATTTTTTTCTTTATTTCTTTATTCATGGATTCATTTTTGGCATATAGAAAAGCATCTGATTTCTTTAGTTTATTTTGTATCCTGCCACTTTGCTGAATGGGTTAAACAGCTCCAGTAGTCTTTTGGTTGAGTTCTTTGGGTCTTCTAGATATAGGATTATGTCATCTGCAAACAAGGATAACTTTAATTTCTCTTTTCCTATTTAAATTCCTTTGATATCCTTCTCTTGTCTTATTGCTATAGCAAGAATCTTGAGGTCCAAAAAAAGGAGTGGTGATAGTGGATATCCCTGACTTGTTCCTGATTTTAGAGGGAATTCTTGCAGTTTTTCTCCATTCAATATGATGTTGGCTTTGGACTTATTGCATATTGCCTTAATGATGTTGAGATACACTCTTTCTGTTCCAATTTTCTGCAGTGTTTTTACCATGAATTGGTTTTGGATTTGTCAAATGATTTTCAGGATCTATGGATATGATTATGTGGTTTTTATTCTCAGTTTTATTTATTTATTTATTTATTTATTTATTTATTTTGGTGGTTTCTGGGGTGGAACCCAGAGGCTTTCTACCTCCGGGCTATACTCCCAGACCTATTTTATATTTTATTTGGAAACAGGGTCTCACTAAGTTGCTGAGAGCCTCACTAAGTAGCTGAGGCTGGCTTCAAACCTGTGTGATCCTCCTGTCTCAGCCTCCCAAGAGCAGGGATTACAAGCGTGCGCCACCACGCCCAGCTTTCTCAGTTTCATTTATGTGATGAATAACAGGTATTGAATTGCATATGTTGAACCAGCCTTGCCTTTCTGGGATGAAAACTTGGTTGTAGTGTACAATTATCTTGATATAGTTTTGAATGTATATAGGTAGTATTTTGTTTAGAATTTTTGTATCTATGTTCATCAAATAAATTGGTCTATAGTTTTCTTTTCTCGGGATATCTTTATTTGGTTTTTGTATTAATTTGACACTGGCTCCTTATAAGGAGTTTGAAAGAATTCCATCTCTTTCAATTTCCCAGAACAAGTTGTAAATTATTGGAATTAGTTCTTCTCCGAAAGTTTTGTAGAATTCAGCTGAAAACCTATCTGGACCTGGGCTTTCTTTGATGGCAGAATTTTTATTGCTGTTTCTATTTCTTTGCTTGCTATTGGTTGGTTTAGGCCTTCTATGTCCTCTTGGTTCAAATTATGTAGGTTATATATTGTGGTGAGCCGCCATTGAAAGATGGCGCCGGCTTCCTGCCTCTGAGCTTGATTAGGCACATGGCTGTGCAGGAAGCAACTCCATATTTGGAGGCTAGGGTTGCGTAACACATGGCGTGGTGGTGACCTGACGAGCATGAGCCAGTGAGTGAGTGAGATGTGGCAAGAAGTGATTGGGGGAGTTAATGTTTATAATGCCCTGCGCGAGGCAGATCTTGGCCATTCCGTTATTACGAGTATCCTGAATAAACGGCTTGCAGGAAGAGCTTCGTGTCGTGTCTTAATCGCTGGTCGAGGGACGCAACAACTGGTGGCCCGTACGGGGAAAAAACAGCTCCCGTGCGTGAAGCTCAGAACTTGCTGTTGTCAGGGAAGGTGCACCGGTAAGTCCCCTGGTAAGTTGGTGGGTCCGCGAAAAATGCGGGTAACCGCTCTCACCTGTGGATAAGGGGAGAGCAAATCCAGTAGAGCTGCGATCAAAGCAGACGGGAAAGTGACAGTAGAGCTGCGATCAAAGAAGACGGGAAAGTGACAGTAGAGCTGCGATCAAAGCAGACGGGAAAGTGACAGTAGAGCTGCGATCAAAGCAGACGGGAAAGTGACAGTAGAGCTGCGATCAAAGCAGACGGGAAAGTGACAGTAGAGCTGCGATCAAAGCAGACGGGAAAGTGACAGTAGAGCTGCGATCAAAGCAGATGCAGGAAAGTGACAGTAGAGCTGCGATCAAAGCAGACACGGGAAAGTGGAAGTGGAGTTGCGGTCAAAGCAGACGCAGGAACGTGAAGGTAAAGCCGCGATCAAGGCGGACCATTTTTGAATTTCATTTTGAGCTTAGTTTTGGGATGGGGGCTTCGCAGTCTCATCCAATTTTTTTGGCTCTCCAGGAGCTACTTTATTCTAGAAGTTTAGAATTTAGAGAGTCTACTTTAGAGAAATTTTTAAATGATTGTGACAGAGCCGCTCCATGGTTTGCTGTCTCAGATAACCTGACAGTTCCTATTTGGGAAAAGCTTGGTTGAGATCTTGAATATGCCAAGCAACAGAAAAGCCTTAATCTCTGTGTTCTACCTATTTGGAAATTGGTCAGAGGTTGTTTAGAAGACCAAAAATATCATGATGCTATTAAGGAAGGGCAAACCGCCCTTGAATTACTCAAAGAACAGAAATCTGAGGAATCTCGGTTCAGATGGAATGGAGATGGGGAATTCTATCGGCATTTCTGGTAAGAAAATTAATCTACCCTACCTCCCGTTAGAGCTTTTCCTTTTGTAATAGTTTGTGCTGGAATAATAGAAGTTTTTCTCGTGCTATGATTGCTTGAATTCCTCGCTGGGTTCCAGTCCCAGTGGATGCTCCCAATTCCATGGTCTTATTTAGGTCTAAACGAGATTTTGGCATCACGGCTGCCGTTGTAGCCGCGATTGCTGCCGCTGCTGCTGCGGGCACTGCAGCTGCAATTGCCTTAACTCAGACAGTACAGACAGCAGAGACTTTAATTAATATGTCCTCCACTGTGGCACAGGCCTTAGATACTCAAACAATGCTGAATAGTCAACTTAAAGGCGGCCTTATGGTAGTCAATCAGCGCACTGATTTAGTACAAGAACAAATTGAGGTATTATGGCAGCTTGCTCAGCTTGGATGTGAATGGAGATATCCTGGTCTCTGTGTTACCAGCATTCAATATGAAAACTTTACAAAAGCCGCTAACCTATCTCGGTAGTTGTCAATTTATCTTTTAGGCAACTGGACGGGAGAATTTGAAACCCAACTAGAGAGATTACGCACTGCCGTGGTCACTGTCAACTCGACTCGTGTGGACATCAGTTTGGCTGAAGGACTGTCATCTTGGATAACTCGTGCCATGAATCATCTAAAGGAATGGGCTGGATTGGGGGCCTTGATGGGATTATTGGTTGTGGCTGTGTTGTTTTGTGTCTGGTGCATTGCTCGTCTTCGCCAAAGTTTTAATCATAATACAGCCATGTTTATACAGGCCTGTGTGGCTATCGAGGCAGGACAATCACCCCAAGCCTGGCTCGCGGCAGCTAAGGCATAGTGGCTCAGGTTGCAAGGCAAAGCACTGCAGCTGAGGGCACAAGTTTGGTCCTCAGGAAGAGTACGCTTGACTGCACACGGGTTAGGCACCCAAGTACCCGTCCCTAGAAAAAGGTGCCAGTGATTAATAGGGGTCAAACCTCTGCTCTTACCTGTTGCCTATAAAAACAAAAAGGGGGAATTGTGGTGAGCCGCCATTGAAAGATGGCGCCGGCTTCCTGCCTCTGAGCTTGATTAGGCACATGGCTGTGCAGGAAGCAACTCCATATTTGGAGGCTAGGGTTGCGTAACACATGATGTGGTGGTGACCTGACGAGCATGAGCCAGTGAGTGAGTGAGATGTGGCAAGAAGTGATTGGGGGAGTTAATGTTTATAATGCCCTGCACGAGGCAGATCTTGGCCATTCCGTTATTATGAGTATCCTGAATAAACGGCTTGCAAGAAGAGCTTCGTGTCGTGTCTTAATCGCTGGTCGAGGGACGTGACAATATATGTTTAGAAATCTTTCTGTTTCTTCCATGTTTTCAAGTATATTGGAGTAAAAATTTTTAATATAGTTTCTGATAATTCTTTGAATTTTCCCACTGAATGTGGTGATGTTTCTTTTATTTTCTGATTTTAATTATTTAAATTGATTCTTTTTTTTGGTGAGGTTTGCCAGGAGTTTATCAATCTTGTGCATCTTTTCAAAGAACAAGCTTTATGTTTGTTCCTTTGTATTTTTTATTCTCTATTTTATTTATTTCTGCTCTGATTTTAAATATTTCCTGCCTTCTGCTGGCTTTGGGGTTAGACTATCACTATCTTTTCTAGGTCCTTGAGATGTGTCATGAGTACCTTGATTGTGTCATGAGGTCGTTTGCTTGACGATTGTCTGTTCTTATGTGGGAACTCAATGCTATAAACTTTTCTCTTGATACTGGCTTCAAAGTGTCCCATAGATTTTGGTATGTTGTGTCTCTATTTTCGTTTAATTCCAGGAATTTCTTTATTTCTCTCCTTATTTCTGATCTTACTGACTCCTCATTCAATAGAGTATCATTCAATCTCCATGTATTTAAATAGTTTCTTTTGGTCTTCCTGTTGTGATCTGAAAGGTGCAGATAATTGTATTACATCTTTTGAATTTAATGGTGCTTGCTCTGTAGTCCAGGATGTGATCTATTTTGGAGAAGGTTCCATGGGCAACTGAGAAGAATGTGTACTCTGCTATTCTTGATTGAAATATTCTGTATATGTCTATTTAGTTTATAGTTTCTTTAGTTCTGAAGAGTCTATACTCATTCTTTTTTTTTTTTTTTTTTGCCTTGAAGATTGACCTAGTGGTATTAGTGGTGAGGTGACGTCTCCCAATATTATTGTATTTGGGCATTTGAGATCTGATGCCTTAAAGAGTTTGTTTTACAAATGTGGGTGCATTATATCTTCTAGCTGAATTGTTCCCTTTAATAATAGGGAGTGCCCTGCTTGGCCTCTTCTGATGTATTTTAGCTTAAGGTCTGTTTTATTAGATATCAGTGTTGATACCCCTGCTCGTTTTTGGTCTCCATTGGCATGACACATCTTTTTACATCCTTTCACTTTTAGCCTATGAATATCTTTGGCTTTAAAGTGAGTTTCTTGCAAGCAGCATATATTTGGATTATGTTTTTTTAAAGCCACATTGCCAGTCTATGTCTTTTAGTTGGTGATTAAAGTCCTGTGACATTCTGGATTATTATTAAAATATCATTTTGTTTCCTGTAATTTTGTGTTTTATATTCTGTTTGATGCAGTGTTGTTTCTTCTTTGCTTAGTTGACCCACCGATCAAATTTATGCCTTCTCTCATTTTGAAATTTGCTTTATTTTCTTCTTATGATGTATTTCTTTAATTATTTTCTCTAGTACTGGCTTTGTATTCATGAATTTTTTGAGATTCTGCTTATCTTGAAACACTTTATTTCTCCATCCATAACCTTGCTAGATATAGCAATTTTGGTTGGAAGTTATTTTCTTCCAGGGTCTAGATTACATCATACCAATCTCTTCTGGCATTCATAACTTGGGTTGTAAACTCTGGAGTGATTTTTATTGTTTTGCCCCTGAATATCACCCATTATTTTGTTCTTACTGCTTTTAAAATTCATTCTTTAGCCTCTATGTTGGTCATTTTGATTATTACATGGTGTGGGGAGGTCCTTCTTTGATCTCGTCTTAATGGTGTTTTGTATGTCTCCTGTACATGGATGTCCAAGTCTCTTTCCATGTTTGAAAAATTTTCTGAAATAATTTCTCTGAGTGATTACAGATACCTTTGATCTCTGTTTCTATCCTTTCTTCAATGTGTTTTATCCATAACTTAGGATGTTTCATATTGTCCCATAGTTGTTGGATGGTTAGGGTCTGTTGTTGTACTAACTTCTGTATACTGTTGACTGTGCTTTCGATTTTGAATGAACTGTCTTCTAACATTGATATTATGTTTTCCATTTCATCTAATCTTCCAGAATTTCTTTCTTTTCTGTCTTCATTTCATTTATTGACTCTTTCATTTCATTCCAGGCCTCTTTCTGATTCTTTCTTAATGTTTAAATTTCCTCTTTCACTTACACTTACTGTGAGGCCTTTCATCATATTGAAGATCAAGATTTGGAATTCCCCTTCCTACATTTCTTGTCGGCCAGTGTTCATGATTTCCCCTATTTCCTCACTGTTTCTCATTCTCATATTTTCAGAATTTTGGGGTTTGTGTTTCTGTTCTCTTGGCATCTTTTTTCTTTCTGTGTGTCAGTCATTGTTGATAGTTGCTGTTCTAGATCGCTATTGGAAGAGATGGTCCTAGCTATTTCTCACACTTTTATATTAACCTTAATGACTGTGTCTACTATCACTTTTTTTGGTTCTATCTGTATATTGTCAAAACTGAATTTCTCTGGGGTAATTTCTGCTTGCTGTTATGGTGCCATAATGGATTTCAAGTGTTAAGAACAGGTGTTTTGTCTGTCACTACCTTTATAAAGAGTTAGCTTAGTGGTGTGGGAGAATAGTTAGTGACCTATGCATCTTTTAAACCTTGATATGTGGTCTGTTAAGTGCTTCCTTCTATTGGTTGTGGTTAGTTAATCTTTATTTTTTGGTTGTCCCTTTCTGTGAATCACTTGTCTGATCCAAACTTAGCCTTAGGGATCTAGAGGTTACAGCAGGTTCATGCATGGGTAAGTAGCATTGTTTTCAATGGTGAAGGGGAGGAGCTGGGGTGATGAGTACAGGAATAGGGTAGAGAATATGATTGAGTATGATTTTAAGTATAATAAGGTAGTGTCTGGTTGAAATGAGAGATAGTGATATAATAGGATTTTTGTAGTTAATATAGAGTATTTAGGTATGGAGATATGAAATAGCTTGAATATAAAACAAGGAGATACAGAAAGGGAAAATAAAATTTTGAGGCAAGAGAGTAGATAGTATATAAGGAGAAAGCTTGTAAAAGGAATGGGGGAGGGAGCAAATAAAATGCATAAAATAACAAAACAAGCAACAAAAAATAACAACAGTAAGAGTAAGAGTAAATCAAAGACAAAACCAATAAAAAAACAGCGATAGACAGTGAGAAAGAAAAAAATAAAACAGTACTGCCAATTTATGCATATAGGGCCTGTATAATGTTTGTTCACTGTAGTAGATTCTTGAGCATGTTATATTTCTGATTTGCACCATATCCTATTGTCAGTTTTTGGACCCACTTTCTAAGTGTTTGTGCCCTTCTCTTTCCTCTCACTGCTTTTTACTCAAGTGTCTGGGCTGCAAGTACCATTGTAAATGAGTTCCATGTAAGTGCAGGATTCTGCATTTTCCAGCCCTGGGGTCTATGTTTTTCAGCCCCTGGTTCTGTGCTCTCTGGCCATGGGCGCTGATCTTTCTGTCCCTGAGCTCTGCACTGTCAGGCCCTTGTTTCTGTGCTTTCTGGGTCTGGGCTTTATGCCTTCTGGCTTGGGCTCAGCACCTTCTGGCCCTGGACCTGCACCTCCCTACCTGCACTGGTGAAGGGTGTCCTGTATAATCTCGGAGTGACCCCCTGTTACCCTATGCAGGTACTGTGCCCTGGGCACTATGGGCCTTTCTGTGTCTGTAGGTTATAACCTGCAGGGGTGGGCTGCCAAACTCTAGCCCAGCGGGGTTTCTGGGGCTGATTTGGGTGGTCATCCACTGAGAAATGTGGTTAACTTACTGTCCTGTGGGCCTGGGTTTCTGAGGGATACAGTACACTACTGTAGGTGCTGGCTTCTGGTGAGCACATGTGCTTTTGGATCTTTTTCTCCATTCCAGAAGTGTGGTGCTGGTCATTTTAAGATGTTGGAGTTCTGCCGCTGCTTACTTCACCTCATGTGCTTTGGGCTGGTGCTCCAAGATGGTGATGGCTACCACACCAGGTCAGTCACATGCTTGGGTTCTTTGCTATCGATATCATGTACTATTGGATTTTATTCTGCTGTGGTTCCTTTTTTGTGTTTTCATTTGTGTGTATCTTCACTGCTTTGCTTTTCTTGTCAAGGAGCTGCCTTCTCTGTGTTTGACTTTATTTGTTACAATTACTGAGATTGCTGCATCCCACAGTTGCCATTTTCTTCCCACTCAAAGGGTTTTTTAAATAATCAAATCTAACATTTTAATTTTGAAAAAGGACCTTCACATGCCTCTTGCCAGAGGTCTTTTCTTTTAACTATTTAATTTCTCAAGAGAAAACTACTCTCATCTGTGTCTGGGATATGTGCCAGGTGCTAGAATTTGGAGAGCAAGGCAGGGTAAGGAAGAGTGCACCTTGGATTCAGTGATATGCACACATGTGCATGAAATACATACAGATATTTCATTACGTCTCTTTTCAAAGTTCAGTATCTTATTAAGGCCAATCTTGACCACCCTATTTAAAATTTCAGCCATATAACATTATATATTGATCTCCTATTATCTGCTTTTTTCCAGAAAGAGCCAATTTATTTGGCATTCACATTCTAAACACCTAGGTTTACACACATGGCAAATGTAGCTAACATCTGTTATTTGCCAGGCACTATCTTAAGACTTCTAAAAAATTATCTAACCTTTTTTAAAATCTTTGAGTTGTGTCCTTTTAATATCTTCACTTCATATACAAAGACCAAGACCCTGAGGCACTGCTCAGGGAGGTGAGGTCATTTGCCCACTGTCACTGTGTTAGAAAGCAATGGTTTGAGAATTGAAACACCTGTCTGTGTAATTTTAGAGATTTTTCTCTTAATTACTGTATGATATAGACTCTGCAATAAAATCTACAGTTGTAGAGATTTTAGGGATTTCATCCATGTTAGGCCAGATTACATCTGCAGAGTTTAGGGCATGGTGGCAGAAAGCAGAGAAAGAGAGCAGCAAAGTGCTCTCTCCTCTCACTTCACCAAGGCCAAAAGCAAGAAAGCAAAGGAATTCAAGACACAAGCATAGTCGCAAGGCCACACCCTCAGTGACCGACCTCCAGCCACACCCACCTGCCTAGGTTACCACTAAATAAATCCATTACAATGGATTCATTCATTAATGAGGTTAGAATCTTATTGATTTAATGTATCAGCTTCAAATACCCATACATAAGCTCTTTAGGGGATATTTTATATCTAAACCATAACACAATAAAGTTGAACATTATGACATATTTCTCCTCCTCCTCTTTCTTTTATCTTCCTCCTCCTCTTCCTTCTTCTTCATTTTCATCATTTTATGCTGAAACAAACTTGCAATGTCCTGGGGGGCAAATCTGACACTGAGTCCATTTGGGACCGAGATCCTCAGAAAGATGGACAAAGGTCAGTTACAGTTCTGCAGCCACTTATCTGCAGCAATTTTTTCCCTTTTATGAAATAAACTCCTTTACGTTCCTGTTCACAGTGCTAAAAGTGGAGATTCCTCTCTGGGAAAAATCTGAAATAATTATTGACATGGACAACCGCCTTCTGTGCAGTTGACAAAGTTTTAATTTCCATCACCAGTATTTATACCCTATACCCCGTGTGTGCACTAAAGGACAATAGTGAGGCATTAAGTGTAAACAAGATAAACAGGATAAAAGAAGATCCATGGCGTCACAGTTTAAGATTCATCTGGGACTAGGTGATGGGGTTCACACCCAACGTCCGTTTTGGGGAAATTCAGTCTTCTAGGATCTCCTTTGATCCTTCCAGAGTCTTTTTGTCTCTAGGGCTTATTCCAGGCCCTCCTTTATCAAGATCCATGGGCTGCATTGCAGATTTGTCCGGTCCTGTCTGCTCCGCCATCCCCTATGAGGCAATACTTATGTCACAGTTCGTAAAACAGGGCAAAAACATTATAACACAGGTGATTGGATTTCTATAATTGTTCTTTAATGCATGATTTTGGGGCAGACTGCTGCTGAGTCCTAAAGATAGGCTTGTTAAGGCCAGATAAGAGCTTATTAGCATCTCTCAAGAGGAAAAACAAATGGCCCAGGTTCCAGAGACAGTTTTACATCTCTTTGGGAAATGGGGCAAGAGGTGGGTTTGCAGCTTCCCCTGCTGGCAGAGAGGTGCTGGGAGCTAATCTTCAGATCAAAGGACTGGCAGGCGGGGGTTGGGGGGGGGAGACTGAAAGGAATTTTGCAGCCCCTGAATTCTGGCTGCCCTTTACTAGAAAATTTATCTTTCATGAACTCAATTTCTTCCACAGTCCTAATTCTTGGGATCCTGTTTTACATCATTGGAGCTTTTTAGTGTAGAAATCTAAGAGCAGGGAGTATTTCTGCCAGAGATGACGCCTCTTTCCTCCGGGCGTGGCCTCCTTGCACCTTGCCGATTGATACAAGCATTTTTCACGCTCGTATATGCCGAGGGGGGCTGTGGCAATTTTATTTATTTATTATTTATTATTTTTATTTTTGGTGGTACTGGGGTTCCTGGAAACCCTTCTTCCTCCGGGCTATACTCCCAGATCTATTTTATATTTTTATTTGGAAATAGGGTCTTTTAAGCCAGTGCAGCTGGCTTTGTACCTGCGGGATCCTCCTGTCTCTACCTCCCAAGCGCGGGTATTACAGGCATGCACCTCCACGCCCGGCCTCATCTCATCATTTTAAAACAGAATCTCAAGACTGGTATGGTGGTGCACACTTGTAATCCCAGCATTTGGGAGGCTGAGACAGGAAGATTGCAGTTCACTGCCAACCTCAGGTACCACTTAGTGAGGCCCTTTGCAATCAGTGAGACCCTGTTTCAAGATAAAGAATAAAAAATAGGGCTGGGGGTGTAGCTCAGAGGTAGAATGCCCCTGGGTTCCATCCCTAGTACTGCAACAAAACAGTATCTTACTAAATTGCTGAGACTGGCCTCAAACCTGTGATTCTCCTGTCTCAGTCTTCTAAGAACTGGGATCACAATCAGGTAGTATCATGTCCAGTGCTCCCCTTTTTAGAGTAATTTTCCATTTTTTAAAATGTTAACATTGAATACTATTAAGGATATAAGTGGTGGCCCTGTAAATTTGCACAATTGGACTTACATTCTGCTGCTGTTCCCGAAGGCTTGTGTGTTGATTTCTGACTACAGACATCTGCTCTGATTGGTTTAGGTCCATTCTATGTTTTGAATATTTTGATTTCCTCCCCTATGTATAAAACAATTCAGTAACATGTATTTAGAAGCAGAAATTATCATTTTATTGCACCCCCAAAATGTTCATAGTTATTTATGTTAATGAGATAGACATTTTTTCTGTCACATTTTTAAATTTTCCACAATGTAGGTATACTTCTAACATGGAAAGGTTATGAGAGAAAAATAGACAATCCCTAAGTTAGCTCTTCATAGATATGCTTTCACAGATAAGTAAAAATGGCAAGTAAAACAACAGCATTCCCAACAAACACTGTATTTCTGAAGATAAAATAATTTAGTTTTTTTTTAAATATATATATATATTCATATACATATACATATATGTGTATACATATATATACATATACATATATCTATTGTTCTTCATGTATGTGAGAGCCTGTCTTTAAAATATCCAGTGTGTGTTGCCGGGCATGGTGGTGAGGAGATAGAAAGGAAATAGGCAGATAGGGAAAAGGCCTTGGTAGAAAAAAGTTAATTTCCTGAGTTTCCTGAGTGGTGACAAATGCCTGAAATTTCAAAGGCTCAGAGATAAGAAGGCCAGAGCTTCACAAAGCCATCCTGAGTTTCCTAATCAACAAACCCACCTAGCAAGTCTGGCATTCCTGAAAGAAGATCCTTTAAAGAACTTGCAAATGCCCTATGCAAATTCTCCTTGGAATCCCAAAGTCACCCTAAACAAAAGTGAACTTATAAGCAGTCATCCAAGGCCAGTCAGATGGCAAAAGGGGGGACTTTCCCCCTTTTTTTTTTTTTTCCTTTTGGGGAGCTGTTCTCTCTCTCGCAGGTCAGGTCGTGTTGGCCCTGAGAGAAGGCAGAGTGCATCTGAGGGCACGTGGCTCAGGCGACTCTCGAGTAGTGACCTGAAGGCCTCTGCTGGACATCATGGCTGGCCAGGCCCCTAGGGGTGACCTGTACCTCTTTTCTGGCAGATCGCGTGGACTCTTGGAGAAAGTAGTTTGCAACTGATGGGCATGTGGCTCGGGCGACACTCAGGTAGTGACCCTGAAGGCAGCTACTGGTCCCCAGAGTTCACCGCCCCTGACCGCCCCGCCCCTATGGGTGTTCGGCCACTTTTCTCTATTCCCTTCTGGCAGATTGTGTGGACTCCGGAAGAAAGCAGCCTGCACCTGAAGGCAATTCGGCTTGGGCTACTCTCAAGTATTGTCCTGAATGCAGCTGCTGGACCCAGAGTTTCAGCCCCTTTGGAGGTGTTCAGCCACCCTTGCCCCATTCCCTGCTGCTTCCAATAAACCTTTTACTCCCCTTCCTGAGGTCTGCAGGTGTCATTCTTGGCGCACTGTAGACAAGAACTCGCCGGATTTTCTCTCAGGAAACCCCTGTTTCAGTGGCACACACTTGTAATCCCTGCGCTTGGGAGGCGGAGACAGGAGGATGGCGCAGGTTCAAAACCAGTCATGCTGGCATAAGAGACCCTGTTTCCAAAAATAAAATAGGTCTGGGAGTGTAGCCCAGAGGTAGAAGGGCTTCCAGGAACCCCAGTACCACCAAAAATAAAAAATAAAATAAAATATCCAGTGTGTTTAAGTAAAACTAATGGAAAATAGCACCCCATTGTAAATTCTATCATGCTGATAGGAATAGGAAAAAAGCATAGAGACACACGGAGAATCCATAGCAGATATATGAATGCCTTTATTCGTGGGAGATCGGCCTCCAGCCCCCGCGTGGCTGCGGGGGCTGGTGGCAGGGGAGAGCGTGCGTCCCTCCCTCTCGGGCTCCTCTCTGAACTCTGCACTCTCGTCTTCTGGACCCGGGAGGCCTGGTTCCCTCCCGGAATCGCAGAGCTCCACCTCCTAGCTTCTGGCCCTGCCCCCTGTGGGGCAGGGGGCGACTTAAACCTTACATTCCAACCTCTTTGACTAAGGGGTGCAGAAGGGAGGAGTTTTTGTTCATCTAGCGACTTCATGCTGATAAGGGCGATGCCAGTCAAGGGCCCCAGGTCGGGAGAAATCGGAATCTGAGCCGCTGGAAGGGAGCAGGTGGCTGTGGTCTCAGCGAGAGTTGGAGGTTACCCTGGAGAGCTCGGTGACTGGTTTGCTTTGAGGAGACTAACAGGCAAGGTGCTATTAAAGAAAAAGAAAATTGTGAGAGCGGAACCCAGGCTGGGCAGAAGCCCTTTTAGATGCAAGGCAGTCACTAGTCTACTAACTTAAATAGCAACATTTTCCTGAGGAGAACGTCTACCGCCCCTTTAGCAGTTTTTTCATTAGACCAGAGTTATTAATAGCAGCAACTCCCGAAGCAGACCCCACACCACTCTTTTCAGCATTGAGTGAGTATGGATTTGTCTGGTCAAACACCTGTTACTGCATTAGGAGCATCAGTTACCCATTTTAGAAGTTTAATACTTAGGCAATTTGGCATCCGAGGAGGGAGAGCACCATAGTATGTTAACAAGTGGACCTGCTAAAATGTAAACATCAAAGAGAGTTATGTCAAGAGAAACAAAGTTTAGTGGGTCCCAACACCGTGCAAGAGAATTTGTCCCTGCCATCATCACCCTGAACCGAGATTTGAGAAGGAGATTAAGGCCTGAAAGATCGAGCAGGCCACCAAAGAGGAAACTGGCTTACCCTGTACCTGCAGTTACCCCGGGCCAGCAAGGAAGATGGAGGAAGGAGGACGAGGGATCCCAGGAGCTGTCAGTCCTTGGTCAGACCAAATAGGGCCAGCGGCGGGTCCTTGTCCAGAAGGGTAGACCCCCTTTAGTGAGGTACCTGAGGTCCACCGCTTTTTAAAGGACATTCGCCTTTCCAATGGCCATATACTCCACACCTGAAACAGGCTCCTGGAGGTGGTTGTCTTTACTGTCGTCCTCTCCTGGGTGGCGCTTGCCACCCGGAAAGCTGCCCTTCCTCCTCCGGCCTCAGGGCTGCTATCAGGTCCTGGGAGGGACTGTAAGTCCACCATCTGACAAAGATGGAAAGTACGCTCCACTTCGGCCTGTTCCTCTCTGGAATTAAAGACTTTAAATGCCATGTTCATCAAATCTCGAACAGGAGTCTGCGGGCCATCCTCAGCTTTCTTTAGCTTTTTTCTTATATCAGGAGCCACTTGTCCAATGAAATGGGTGGCCAATATGATCGAGCCTGCCTCAGAGGATGGATCTAGACGGGTATAGCACGTAAGGGCCTCTCGCAACCGGTTAAGAAAAACTGCTAGATTTTCATTTGGACCCTGGGTGATTTCCCTAAGCTTATCATAATTAACCGCCTTATGAGAAGCATCTCGCATACCATCAAGAAGACATTGTATCATATAATTTCTCATTTCTATTCCCTCCTTTATATTATAATTCCAGTGGGGCTCCTCAGATGGAACTGCAGCTACACCGATAGGAAGCCCTGGATCTGTTAAATGAGTCTGGTCAGCCCTCTCTCTGGCTGCCTTCAGGATCCGATCACGTTCGTCTGGATTTAGAGAAGAGGTTAGAATGACATGCAAATCTCACCACGTTAAGTCATATGCCTGCACAATATGTTGGAATTCCTTGATAAAACCATAAGGATTGGCAGAAAAGGACCCCAGTCTCTTTTCCAGTTGAGTGAGGTCAGGAAGGGAAAAGGGGACATGGACCCAGACCACCCCTTCTGCCCCAGCCACTTCGTGAAGTGGGGCCAGGAGAGAGGAAGATGGGGCTTGTAACCCAGCTGGGTCAGACCCCGGCCCCCATGTTTTATCGCAAGATGGCGGCTGTGGGTCCGCAGAATTTTAAGCCTGTGACCCAGAAGGGCCACCAGGTGGCGCCTGTGAGTTGCCACGTGGTGTCCAAGATGGCTGCTGTGGCTTACGGGATACTCCAGCCAGCATGCCCTGGGCAGCACTAGAGCCAGTAGAGGGAGAAAACAGAAAATGCAGCTGCCAGAAGGGCTGTACATACTCGAGGTCACACCATTTTGCTGACCGTGTGCAAAATTCACTGAGAGCCATCAGTGTCCTAGGATCTAGCGTGCCCATGGCAGGCCATCGACTATCATTGGCTAAATCATAAGTCGGCCAGACCTTAGTGCAAAGAGATACGAGTTTTTGAGGGGACAGTTCCCCAGAGAATCCCAGAGCCTGCAGATTAGATAACACACGGCCCAGCGGAGATTGAGGGTCAATCTCAATCTTTGATGGCTGACTTCCCCCCATGATTTGTAAATGGGCAAGAACAAAGGCAGGTACCCCCAGCGTCCCAGGGCCTTGCCTAGTTCGGTAATACAGATTAGGTGTGCCAGAGAGAAGACGTCTCTTGTCACTGTACACACCTCGCAATCATCCTGAACGATTAGAGAACTGGAGGATACCGGTATACCGGGTTTAATAGCAGTCAGTCAGTCAGTCAGAATCCTCTGAGTTAGGCAGAACCCACTTACTTACGAGGAAGCTTACCGCTGAGAGAGGCTGCTGTGGAGATCTGGCCTGAAGATGGCTGCAAAAAGTTTTTTTTAAAAATGGCCGCCGACTCCGGAATGGCCGGGCCTGGGCAGCGGGGGTGGGCGGGCAGAGGGTGAAGGGATCAGCAGGAATGCAGGCTGGACTTGGCAGGCCGGGGGCTGTTTAGCAGAGTGGCGGCCGCTCGGGGCGGGTGGGTGGGCGGCGGGGCTAAGCAGCAGAGTCTGGCGCGGCGGGGTCCGCGGGGTGGGTGCGGCAGTCCGCGGGACCGCAGGCCTATCCCGGTGATGGGAGCGGCAGGCGCAGAGAAAGCATAGGCGCGCGGCACAGTCCAGTGCGGCGCGGGGTCGCGGACGCCGCGCGGACGGGCATGGCCCCTTTTGGCAGCGGCGGCGGCGCGCGGCGGGGTCTTGTCCAGGCGGCAGGCGCGGCAGGTGGGCGCGGTGCAGGCGGCTCGGTGTCGTCCGAGCGGGAGAGGCGTGTGGCGGCGCAGTCCGTCCCAGCAGCGGGCGGCGTGGGCGCCCATTTCAGCAGAAGCGGCTCAAGCCGCGGTGTGCCGCGGGCGGGCGCCGCAGCCCATCCCAGCGGAGGCGGGCAGGCGCGGTCTTGTCCAGGCAGCAGGGCGCGTTGCGGTGCCTTTAGGCAGCGGTGGTGGGTGGCTCAGGCTGGGGCGCGGCGAGGGCGGGGGCGGTGAGGTCCAGTCTTCTTTCAGAAGACCGCGGGCCGGGCGGGCGGGCGCGCAGAGGCCGCGCATGTAGTTAAATAAGCTGAGATCCAAATCAAGTCCCATAAGTCCGATACGGGTTTATCGGCTGATGGAGGGTCCAGCAGCACTGGCCGGGCTCTGTGGGGCCGCGGGTCCTTGGGGCTCAGCGGATTAAGGTCCAATTCGACACAGGTCGGCACCAAATGAATGATTGATGAGCGTGTGTGTCCCCCAGTCGCATAGAGACACGCGGAGAATCCATAGCAGATATATGAATGCCTTTATTCGTGGGAGATCGGCCTCCAGCCCCCGCGTGGCCGCGGGGGCTGGTGGCAGGGGAGAGCGTGCATCCCTCCCTCTCGGGCTCCTCTCTGAACTCTGCACTCTCTTCTTCCGGACCCGGGAGGCCTGGTTCCCTCCCGGAATCGCAGAGCTCCACCTCCTAGCTTCCGGCCCTGCCCCCTGTGGGGCAGGGGACGGCTTAAACCTTACAGGAATGAATGACCTATTTTTCTCTCTCTCTTCTATATGGGGAAATAAGGGATTACTCCAAAAGAAGGGACTCCCCAACTATTCTGCCACACTGTAAGCTTTCAGAAAAAGCTGGTGGGGCATAGATCACTCAGTGTTTTTTAAAGAGCTTAGCATTGTCCCAGCATGAGAGGCTCATTAATTTTTTAGGACCCACATAGGACTATTGAGACTGCTCAGTGCTTTGTACAAAAGCACATTATCTATCTTGTCTAAGACAAAGTAATATGGCTTTTGATAGGTCACTTTAATTGCTCCTCTATAGGATCTCTTCTTTAATTGCTCCTCTATAGGATCTCTTCTTTAATTGCTCCTCTATAGGATCTCTTCTTCATCTAGAGTTCCTCCTGTTACCCACTTCTCCTTAGTTTTTGGACATTAGGGAAAGAATCTGATTTTTTTTTTTTACTTTTTGTGACATTTCACAGCAAATGCCATAATTTTGTTCTCCTTTATGGCTGGCCAAATTCCATTGTGTACACATCCCAGAGTTTAGTAATCCACTCATCTGTTGAAGAACATCTTGGCTGCTTCCACAGTTTGGCAATGGTGAATTATGCATCTCTGAACATGGTTGCTCATGCATTAGTTTGGTATTTTGGTTTTCATTCTTTTTGGTAGATACCCAGAGGTGGTGTTGCTGGGTCATATGATAAGTTTGTTTTACTTCTGAGGATCTTCCATATTGTTTTCCAAAGTGATTGCATTAAAAAAAATTTTTTGGGGGGGTGTAATTTCTTTTTTTTAATTTTTTTATTGGTACATTATATTCATACAACTTATTGGGGGTAAAAAAAACTTGTGTGTACAAACATGTACTCATTGCTGATTTAACCCCTACCCAATTCCAACCCCATTCCTTCCCCGGCCCTCCCTCCCTTGCTTGGCTTAGTGATTGACTCCCATATGTTTAAGTACATTGTGTGTTTTAGAGATTTTCCTCTTGCCCCCTCCTTTCTCCTCCTTTAAGTTGTCTTGTTTCCTCTTCTATAGGATTTCCACTTTCAAGAGTTCCTCCTATGACCTATTTCTCCCTAACTCTCACATATTAGGGAAGGCATCTGATTTCTTATTTTTTGTGACTGACTAATTTCACTTAGCATAATGTCCTTCAGTTCCATCCATTTCCCTGAAAATGATGTAATTGAGTTTATTTTTTTGATGGCTGAGTAAAATTCCATTGTGTACATATCCCACAGTTTTATAATCCATTCATCTGTTGATGGACATCTTGGCTGGTTCCATAGTTTGGCTATGGTAAATTGTACAACTATGAACATAGATAAACATGCATTAGTTTGGTAGTTTGGTTTCCTTTCTTTTGGGTAGATACCCAACAGTGGTATTGCTAGATCAAATGGTAGGTTTGTTCCCATTCTTCTGAGGATTCTCCATACTGTTTTCCAAAGTGGTTGCACTAATTTGCAATCCCACCAACAATGTCTTAGAGTTCCCACTTCTCCACATCCTGGCCAGCATTTGTTGTTGTTTGTGTTTTGAATAATTGCCATTCTCGTTGGAGTTAGGTGAAATCTCAGGGTAGTTTTGATTTGCATTCTCTGATTGCCAGTGATGTTGAACATTTTTCATGCATTTATTGGCCATTTGAATTTCTTCTTTTGTGAAGTGTCTATTTAGTTCATTTGCCCATTTTGTTATTGGATGCTTTGTTTTCTTAGTGTTGAGTTTCTTGAGTTCTCTGTATATTCTAGATATTAGTCCTCTATTGGTGGTATAGGTGGCAAAAATCTTTTCCCATTCTGTTGCCTCTCAATTGAGGTTCTTGATAGTTTCCTTTGCTGAACAGAAGCTTTCATGCAATCCCATGTATTGATTCTCCTTTTAATTTGTTGTTCCTTTGGGGTCTTGTTGAGGAAATGTTTGTCTGTGCCTATTTGTTGTAGTGTTGGACCTATGCCCTCTTCAAGGAGCTTCAAGGTCTCTGGTTTAATTTCCAAGTCTTTGATCCATCGTGAGTTGACTTTTGTACAGGGTGAAAAACTGGGATTAATATCCAATTTTCTGCATATGGTTAACCAGTTTTGCCAACACCATTTGTTGAAGGGGCTATCTTTTTTCCAGTATATGTTTTTGGCCCCTTTGTCAAAAATCAATTGGCTGAAAGTGTGTGGACTTGTTTCTGGGTCTTCTATTCTGCTCCATTGGTCTATATATCTTTTCTTTTGCCAGTACCATGCTGTTTTTATTACAATGGCTTTGTAGTATAGTTTAAAGTCAAGTATTGTGATGCCTCCTGCGTGGTTTTTGTTGCTGAGAACTACCTTGGCTATTCTGGGCTTTTTGTTATTTCAGATAAATTTAGGAACTGATTTTTCTATGTCTGTGAGGAATGATCTTGGTAGTTTAATGGGCATAGCATTAAATCTGTAGATCACTTTTGGGAGGATGGCCATTTTAATGATATTTATTCTGCCAATCCATGAACATGGAAGGTCTTTCCATCTTCTAAGGTCTTCTTCAATTTCTTTTTTCAGTGTTTTATAATTTTCTTTGTAGAGATCTTTTACCTCCTTGGTCAAGTTTATTCCTAGGTATTTTATTTTTTTGTGGGAGATCCTGAGTGGAAGTGTTTTCTGAATTTCTTTTTCAGTGGATTTATGGTTGGTGTACAGGAAAGCTTCTGATTTTTTAAGAATGATTTTGTATCCAGATACTTTGCTGAATTTGTTGATCAGTTCTATAAGCCTTTTGGTTGAATTTGTTGCCTTTTCTAAATATAGTATCATGTCATCTGCAAATAGTGAAAGCTTAAGTTCTTCTTTTCCTATTTGTACTCCTTTGATTTCCTTTTCTTGCCTTATTGCTCTGGCTAGAGTCTCTAGTACTATATTGAAGAGAAGTGGTGATAGTGGACATCCTTGTCTCGTTCCAGTTTTTAGAGGGAATTCTTGAAGTTTTTCCCATTTAATATAATGTTTGTAGTGGGCTTATTGTAGATTGCCTTAATAATGTTGAGATATGTTCCTTCTATTCCAATTCTCTGCAGTGTTTTTTATCATAAATGGATGTTGAATTTTATCAAATGCTTTTTCAGCATCTATTGAGATGATCATATGATTTTTGTCTTTGATTCTGTTTATATGATGAATTACATGGATTGATTTTCATATATTGAACCAGCCTTGCATCCCTGGGATGAACCCTACCTGGTCATGGTGAATGATTTTCTTGGTGTGGTTTTGAATGCGTGTTGCTAGTATTTTGTTTAATAGTTTTGCATCCAAGTTCATCAGAGATATAGGCCTGTAGTTTTCCTTCCTTGAACTGTCTTTATTTGGTTTGGGTATTAGTGTGATGTTGGCTTCATAGAATGTGTTTGGGAGAGTCCCAGTTTTTTCTATTTCCTGAAATAGTTTGAGTAGTATTGGGATTAGCTCTTGTATAAAGGTTTTATAGAATTCACTTGGGAAACCATCTGGTCCTGGGCTTTTCTTTGATTGTAAGCTCTTTATTGCTGTTTCAATCTTTTTGATTGTTATTGTTTGGTTTAAGTGTTCTATATCTTCTTGGCTCAGTTTAGGAAGGTTGTATTTGTCTAGGAAGTTGTCAATTTCCTCCAGATTTTCCATTTTGTTGGAGTATAGTTTTTCAAAGTAGTTTTTGATAATCCTCTGGATGTCTACACTGTCAGTAGAAATGTCTCCTTTTTCATTCCTTATCTTCATAATTTGGGTTAATTCTCTCTTTTTTTTAGTTAGGTTGGCTAGTGGTTTATCAATCTTGTTAATTTTTTCAAGAAACCAGCTTTTGGTTTTGTTAATTTTCTGTATTTTTTTTTATTCTCTATTTTGTTAATTTCTGCTCTAATTTAAATAATTTCCCATCTTCTGCTGGCCTTGGGGTTCAATTTTTCCTGCTTTTCAATGGCTTTGAGGTGTGTCATAAGGCTATTTATTTGAAGATTTTCTGTTTTCCTCATGTGAGCACTCAGTGCTATAAATTTTCCTCTTAATACTGCCTTCAAAGTGTCCCAGAGGTTTTGATATGTTGTTTCTTTATTTTCATTTGTTTCTAGAAATTTCTTGATTTCACATCTTATATCTTCTATGACCCATTCTTCATTCAGAAGTGTGGTGTTCAGTCTCCACATGTTTATGTTGTTTCTCTGGGTCTTTTTTTTTTTTTTTTTTGGTGGTACTGGGGTTCCTGGAAGCCCTTCTACCTCCGGGCTACACTCCCAGACCTATTTTTTACATTTTCATTTTTGGAAACAGGGTCTCCTAAGCCAGCGCACGCGGCTGGCTTCGAACCTGCGCGATCCTCCTGTCTCCGCCTCCCAAGCGCAGGGATTACAAGCGTGCGCCACCACGCCCGGCTCTCTGGGTCTTCTTATAGTTGATTTCTAGTTTCATTCCATTATGGTCTGAAATGACACAGAGAAGTATGCAACATTTTTTAAAATTGCTAGTGCTCATTTTGTGTCCCAGGATGTGATCTGTTTTGGATAAGGTTCCGTGAGCAGCTGAGAAAAATGTAAACTCCACTGTAGTTGGGTGAAATATTCTATATGTGTCCAACAGGTTCATTTGGTTAATTGTGTTCTTTAGTTCTGAGACATCTTTACTGACCCTTTGTCTGGAAGATCGGTCTAGTATTGTGAGAGGTGTGTTGAAGTCTCCCAGTATCATTCTGTTGAGATTTATGTGTGACTTCATGTCACAAAGAGTTTGATTTTTGAAAGTAGCTGCCCCTATGTTTGGGGCATAGATGTTGATTATTGTTATTTCCTCTTGCTGGACTATTCCTTTTACCAGTAAAATGTGACCTTCTTTGTCTCTTCTAATAAGTTTGGGTTTGAAGTCTAACTTGTCTGATATCATAGTTTCTACTCCTTCTTGTCTTCAAGTACCATTAGCATGGATTACCTTGCTCCAGCCCTTTACCTTGAGTTTCTTCCTATCTTTACTTGTAAGGTGTGTTTCTTGTAAGTAGCAGATGGATAGATACTGGCTTTTAAACCATTTGGCTTACTTTATATCTTTTTATTGGGGAGTTGAGGCCGTTTACATTCAGTGAAATTATAGAAAGATAATTTTTAATTACTAACATGTTAAGATCTTATTTCTGTTTGAGATACTGTTTATTCTTCTTTGCTTAGTTGGCTGCTGGATGGGAATTCTTGTTTCTTTGGTCCTGGCATGTATTACCCATTTACTTTTTGCAGTTAATCACCTTGAGTAATTTCTCTAGTGCTGGTATTGAAGACATAAATTCCTTCAGTTGCTCTTTGTCATGGAAGCTTCTTATTTCCCCATCTAATTTGATGGATAGTTTTGCTGGGTAGGAAATTTTTGGCTGGAAGTTGTTTTCTTTCAGAGTTTGGAATATGTTACTCCATGCCCTTCTGGCTTTCATAACTTGGTTTGGGAAGTCTGGAGTGATTCTAATTGGCTTGCCTCTGAATGTCACGTGGCCTTTTGTTTTTGTTGCCTTTAAGATTCTCTGCTTGGCTTCCACATTAGTCATTTTGACAATTATGTGGTGTGGGGATCCTCTTCTCTGATCCTGTCTAAAGGGAGTTCTATAAGTTTCCTGGACCTGTGTATCGACCTCTTGCTTTATGTTTGGAAAATTTTCTGCTATTACTACCTTGAAGAGATTGTTGATCCCTTTGGTTTCACCTTCTTTTCCTTCCTTTATTCTAATTATTCTTAGGTTAGCTCTCTTGAAATGGGCCCATATTTCTTCAATGTCAGATTCCTGCTGTCAGGTTTTTTTTTTTTTTTTTCTAAATTAGAAACTATGCGTTCCTTTTTGGAATGATCATCTTCAAGAAGCGAGATTCTATTCTCCATGTGGTCTAATCTGTTGTTTATACTTTGAATTGAGGCCTTTATTTCAATGATTGCATCCTTTATTTCTTTTTGACTCTCTTTGAATTCTTTTCGAAAGTCCTCTATTATTTCTAAAGTTATTTTCTTGATTTGATCTTCTAGAGATCTTTGGATTTCTGTTATCAGATTCTGATGTTGTGGGGTTGTGGGCATTCACTGCTCCATTGTTATTTTTTTTTAATTTATTTTTATTTTTATTTTTATTGGTTCACTGTATTCATATATCATAGTGGGATACAAACTTTTGTAGACATAAATGCACACATCACCCAGTCAGCCCCCATCCGATCCCCACCCCTTTCTCTCCCCATCCTTCCCTCCCATGCTTGGCTTAGTGGTTGACATCTAGTATTATAGCAATTTATCCAAAATTAAAAATTATAATCTCACATAACGATTTCATTTGTCTGGTACCAAGCTTTTAATGACTTAAAGATAACATTTCAATATTTCTTTTTACTTTCTTTCTTACCAGAGAATATTTTTTTTCTATTTTTTGAGGTGAAACTATCATATGTTTATATATTTATTTTTCAGAAAAAAAATCTATCCTAATATGGAATCTGAACTCTAGATACCCAAAAAGATCTTGAAAAAGAACAAAGCTAGAAGATATATATTTTCTGATTTCAAACCATATAAAGCTACAATAATTGAAACAGTGTAGTACTATTCTAAAGGCAGATATATAAACCATTGGAGTTAAATAAAAGCCTAGAGCTAAATTCTTCCCTATATTGTCAAGTTATTTTTGCAAGGTTTCCACGAACATTTGGCGGTGGAAATAATAATCTTTTAACTAAATACTGTTGAAAAAGAATAATTACATGGAAAAGAATAAAATTGGACCCTTACCTAATCCCATATACAAATATTAACTCAAAATAGATAAAAGACCTAAATATAAATCTTAAGACTATAAACTTTTAGGAGAAAATCTGGGTCATAAAACCTCACAACACTGAAATTGGCAGTGATTTCTTGGATATGATTTCAATGGCACAGGCAACAGAAGAGTATACAAACTCCCTAAAAAATAAAAAAAATTGTATATCCAAAGACAATGTAAACAGAGTTAACAGTTACTAATAGAATGGGATAAAATATTTCCAAATGCTATATCTGAAGGTATATTAATATTCCAACTAGAAATCCTAAAAATTAACAACAATAAAGGCAAACAATACCATTTAGAGATAGGTAAAAGACTAACATAAATAATGAATCTCCACAGATAACCAATCTTAGTTGTCTGTTGGAAAAAACTCTTGTTTCTCTGGTTCTGGTGTGTGTTACCTATTTCTTCTTTGTAGTTAATCTCTTTGAGTATTTTCTCTAGTGCTGGTTTTGAAGATATAAATTCCTTCAGTTTCTGTTTGTCATAGAAACCTCTTATTTCTCCATCTAATTTGATAGAAAGTTTTGCTGGGTAGGAAATTTTTGGCTGGAAGTTGTTTTCTTTCAGAGTTTGCAATATGTTACTCCATGCCCTTCTGGCTCTCATGACTTGGTTTGGGATGTCTGGAGTGATTCTAATTGGTTTGCCTCTGAATGTCACTTGGCCCTTTGTTTTTGTTGCCTTTAAGATTCTCTGCTTGGCTTCCACATTTGTCATTTTGACAATTATATGGCGTGGGGATCCTCTTCTCCGATCCTGTCTAAAGGGAGTTCTATAAGTCTCCTGGATCTGTTTATTAACCTCTTGCTCTATGTTTGGAAAACTTTCTGCTATTACTTCCTTGAAGAGATTGTTGATCCCTTTGGTTTCACTTTCTTTTCCCTCCTCTATTCCAATTATTCTTAGGTTAGCTCTCTTAAAATGGGCCCATATTTCTTCAATGTCAGATTCCTGCTGTTGGATATTTTTTTCTAGATTAGAAACTATGCGTTCATTTTTGGAATGATCATCTTCTAAGAGCGAGATTCTGTTCTCCACGTGGTCTAATCGGTTGTTTGTGCTTTGAATTGAGGCCTTTACTTCATTAATTGCATCCTTTATCTCTTTTTGGCTCTCTCTGAGTTCTTTTCGAAGCACCTCTATTATTTCTACAGTTATTTTCCTGATTTGATCTTCTAGAAATCTCTGATTTTCTGTTTTATCGGGTTCTGATGTTGGGGGGTTGTGGGCATTCATTGCTCTAGTATTATTCCTCTTTCCCATGATTTTGGAAGTTTGTGCCTTCTCTGGGGTCTTCCCTTGGGTAACTATGACTTCACTTAAGTTGTTCTGGATCTCGAGTCAGTAGTATCTCAGACCCCACTACTCCTTTACTGGGTTGTATCACAGAGTCTCCGACCCAGAGAGTCGATAGAGGCTGCTTTAGACTGTGGGGGGTGCCAGGTTGCACGTTCTCCTATGGTGTGATATCTCTGCCCCCGCTACTCCCCCACTGCGTCAAGTCCCAGGGAGTACAGTACTGGGATTTCTCCTCTGTGGCCCGCAATTTGACTCACTGTTCTTGAGTACGCAGATGTAGCTGTAGTGGACTTGGTGAATTCTCTGCTGCTGCCGCCGGTGGCAATATGGTGTTGCTGCTATGCCCTCGGCCATGAGGCTGGCGTATTTCTTCTTGGTTTTGAGTTCCACTCTGAATCCCTGCGGTGTGTGCTGAGCTCAGCCACTGGGAGCTTTAGATGCTCACTGCGCCGAGTAATCCCACCTAGCCGTTCCCCAGCGGCTCACCTCGGATTGCAATAGCCGTCCGGTTAATTCGCCGCTGCCGCCGGCAGTAAAGCGCTGCTGCCGTGTCTTCAGGCGTGAGGCCGGTGTATCTCCTCTGTGGCTCTGAGCTCTGTTCTCAGTCTGCTTTCTCTCTGGAGCCTGGTGATTTTTTTGTTTCTCTGGTGATGGTGTTTTCTGGCTATGAAAGGCGCTGATTTTGTGGTAATGGAGATTGGTTGTTAGCGGGGCTCTTAAGCCCCGCTTTTCTCAGTCGCCATCTTCCCGGAAGTCCTCCATTGTTATTTCTCTTTCCCATCATTTTGGAAGTTTGTGCCTTCTCTAGGTTCTTCCTTGGGTCACTACGAGTTCAATTAAGATGCTCTGGATCTCGAGTCTGTGGTATCTCAGTCACCACTACTCCTTTACTGGGTTGTATCGCAAAGTCTCAGACCCAGGGAGTCAATCGAGGCTGCTTAGACTGTGGGGGGTGCCAAGTTGAGCGTTCTCCAGCGGGGAGTTGTGACTATGGTATGATATCTGCCACCACCACTCCCCCACTGGGTTGCCCTGCTAAAATCTCTGGCCCAGGGAGACTATCTGCGCAAGTCCCTGGGAGTGTGGTACTGAGATTTCTCCCCTAGAGGCCGCAATTTGACTCGCGGTTGTTGAGTGAGATGATGGAGCTGTAATGAACTCGGCGGATTCGCTGCTGCCGTCACTGGCAATATGGCACCACTGCCACGCCCTTGGCCGTGATGCGGCGTATTTCTTCTCTGGTTTTGAGCTCCGCTCTGAGTCCCTGCCAGGTGTGCTGTGCCCGCCCCTTGGGAGCTTTAGATGTTTCCTGCGCCGACAAAACTGGTGACTGATGCCCGGCTGTTCAGCACCTCTTCATTTTGGCTCGCTGTCCACCCCTACTCTCAGGAGCCTGGTGGCTGGTTGAGTGCATTGGTCTTCAGCTCTCCGGTGAACTCGCTGCTGCTGCTGCTGCTGCTGCTGCTGCTGCTGCTGCTGGCAGTAAGGTGCTGCTGTCGATTCCTTGGCCGTGAGGTGGGCATAGTTCTCTGGTTTTGAGCTCCGCTGAGTCCCTGCAGGGTGTGCTAATCCCGGCCCTTGGGAGCTGTAGACACTCCTTGCGCCGAAGAAACTGCTGACTGCTGCCCGGCTGTTCAGCAGTGGTTCACCTCGGCTCAATGTCCATCCCTTCTCTCTGGTGCCTGGTGGCTGGTTGAGTGCGTTGGTCTAGGGCCGTCCAGTGAACTCGCCTCTGCCGCCAGCAGTAAGGCGATGCTGCTGCATCCTAGGCCGCAAGGCTGGCGTACCTCCTCTCTGGATTTGAGCTTAGTTCTGAATTTCCCTCCTCTCTGGAGCCTGGTGCTGCTAGGGAAGATGTAGGCCGAGTCATTCCTCGCCGCAGTTCCGGCCGCTCTGGCCGCTTCATGCTGCGGCTCAGCTGCTCCGCACCACAGCTCTGTCCGCTCCGGCTGCTTCATGCCGTGGCTCTGGCTGCTCCGCACCGCGGCTCCGGCTGCTCCGCGCTGTGGCTGTGACCGCTCCAGCCGCTCCGGCCCCTTCGTGCCGCGGCTCCAGCTGCTCCGAGGCGCAGCGGGCGTGGCACTTCGGGCTGGTTTCTTTCTGGTGTCTTGTTTTTCCAGCCCTTTTTCTCTGTCCCTTGTATTTACAGTTTTTATTTCTTTGCTGGTGGTGTTTTCTGGCTCTGAAAGGCGCTGGTTTTGTGGTAATAGAGTTCGATTGTTAGCGGGACTTGTAAGTGCTGCTTTCCTCCGTCACCATCTTCACAGAAGTCCCTAAAAAATTTTTTTGGTGTTCAATTCCAACTTTTTTTTTTTACTTTACTTAATTTTATTTTATTTTTTATACATTTATTTATTTATTTTCAGAAAAAATCTATACTAACATAGGCCGGGCTTGGTGGTGCCCGCTTGTAATCCCCATGCTTGGGAGGCAGAGACAGGAGGATCGTGCAGGTTCGAAGCCAGTCATGAGCGCTGGCTTAGGAGACCCTGTTTCCAAATAAAAATGTAAAAATAGGTTTGGGAGTGTAGCCCAGAGGTAGAAGGGCTTCCAGAACCCCAGTGCCACAAAAAAAAATTATCCTCAAATGAAATATGATCTCTAAACACCCAAAACAATCTCGAAAAAGAACAAAGCTAGAAGATGTACAATATCTGATTTCAAACCTTATAAAGCAACAATAATTGAAACTGTGTAGTACTGCTATAAAGGCTGGAGTAATATAAAAAGTCTAGAACTAAATTCTTCCATATATGGTCGTTATTTTTGACAAGGTTTCCAAGAACATCTGGTGAAGGAAATAGTCATTTTTCTCTAAATATTGTTGAAAAATAACAATTACATGAAAAGGTGTAAAATTGGACCCTTACCTAACACGATATACAAATATTTACTCAAAATAGATAAATGACCTAAATGTAAATCTTAAGACTATAAACTTTTAGAAGAAAACCTGTGTCATAAAACTTCACAACATTGAAATTGGCAGTGATTTCCTGAATATGATTCCAAAGGCACAGGCAAAAAAAGAATAAACAAACCTTATTAAAAATAAAAAAATGTTATATATACAAAGACAATGCAAACAGAATTAAAAGTTACTGATAGAATGGGATAAAATATTTCCAAATGCTATATCTGAAGGTATACTAATATTAAAATAGAAATCCTAAAAATTAGCAACAATAAAAGCAAACAATACAATTTAGAAATAGGTAAAAGACTAAAATAGATAATGAATTTCCAAAGATTTTTATGTGACCAATAAACACATGAATATCACTCATAATTATCATAATATAACTAATCATTAAGGAAATACAAATAAAAACTATAGTGAAATGCTACTTCACATTTGTCAAGATGGCTACTTAACATGAATTACCTTGCTCCAGCCCTTCACCTTGAGTTTGCTACTCTCTTTACTTGTAAAGTGTGTTTCTTGTAGGCAGAAGATGGATTCTGTTTTATTTATTTATTAATTAATTTATTTATTTTTATTGGTGCATTGTATTCATACATCATACTGGGATACAAACTTTTGTAGACATACATGCACACATCGCCCAGTCAGCCCCCACCTGATCCCCACCCCATTCCCTCCCCATCCCTCCCTCCCATGCTTGGCTTAGTGGTTGACACCTAGTATTATAGCAATTTATCCAAAATTAAAAATGATAATCTCAAATAACAGTTTCATTTCTCTGATACCAAGCTTTTGATGACTTAAAGATAACATTTCAATATTTCTTTTTACTTTCTTTCTTACCAGAGAATATTTTTTTCTACTTTTTTTTAGGTGAAACTATCATATGTTTATATATTTATTTTTCAAAAAAAAACCTCTATCCTAACATGGAATATGGACTCTAGATACCCAAAACGATCTTGAAAAAGAACAAAGCTAGAAGATATATATTTTCTGATTTCAAACCATATAAAGCTACAATAATTGAAACAGTGTAGTACTATTCTAAAGGCAGATATATAAACCATTGGAGTTAAATAAGAGCCTAGAGCTAAATTCTTCCCTATATTGTCAAGTTATTTTTGACAAGGTTTCCACGAACATTTGGTGGTAGAAATAATAATATTTTAACTAAATATTGTTGAAACATAATAATTACATGGAAAAGAATAAAGTTGGACCCTTACCTAATCCCATATACAAATATTAACTCAAAATAGATAAAAGACCTAAATATAAATCTTAAGACTATAAACTTTTAGGAGAAAATCTGGGTCATAAAACCTCACAACACTGAAGTTGGCAGTGATTTCTTGGTTATGATTTCAATGGCACAGGCAATAGAGGAGTATACAAACTCCCTAAAAAATAAAAAAAAGTATTGTATATCCAAAGACAATGTAAACAGAGTTAAAAGTTACTAATAGAATGGGATAAAATATTTCCAAATGCTATATCTGAAGGTATATTAATATTCCAACTAGAAATCCTAAAAATTAACAACAATAAAGGCAAACAATACCATTTAGAGATAGGTAAAAGACTAACATAAATAATGAATCTCCACAGATAACTAATCTTAGTTGTCTGTTGGATGGAAAATCTTGTTTCTCTGATTCTGTTACCTATTTCTTCTTTGTAGTTAATCTCTTAGAGTATTTTCTCTAGCGCTGGTTTTGAAGACATAAATTCCTTCAGTTTCTGTTTGTTATAGAAGCTTCTTATTTCTCCATCTAATTTGATAGAAAGTTTTGCTGGGTAGGAAATTTTTGGCTGGAAGTTGTTTTCTTTCAGAGTTTGCAATATGTTACTCCATGCCCTTCTGGCTCTCATGACTTGGTTTGGGATGTCTGGAGTGATTCTAATTGGCTTGCCTCTGAATGTCACTTGGCCCTTTGTTTTTGTTACCTTTAAGATTCTCTGCTTGGCTTCCACATTGGTCATTTTGACAATTATGTGGCATGGAGATACTCTTCTCCGATCCTGTCTAAAGGGAGTTCTATAAGTTTCCTGGACCTGTTTATTAACCTCTTGCTCTATGTTTGGAAAACTTTCTGCTATTGCTTCCTTGAAGAGATTGTTGATCCCTTTGGTTTCACTTTCTTTTCCCTCCTCTATTCCAATTATTCTTAGGTTAGCTCTCTTAAAATGGGCCCATATTTCTTCAATGTCAGATTCCTGCTGTTGGATATTTTTTTCTAGATTAGAAACTATGCGTTCATTTTTGGAATGATCATCTTCTAAGAGTGAGATTCTATTCTCCACGTGGTCTAATCGGTTGTTTGTGCTTTGAATTGAGGCCTTTACTTCATTAAATGCATCCTTTATCTCTTTTTGGCTCTCTCTGAGTTCTTTTCGAAGCACCTCTATTATTTCTACAGTTATTTTCCTGATTTGATCTTCTAGAAATCTCTGATTTTCTGTTTTATCGGGTTCTGATGTTGGGGGGTTGTGGGCATTCATTGCTCTAGTATTATTCCTCTTTCCCGTGATTTTGGAAGTTTGTGCCTTCTCTGGGTTCTTCCCTTGGGTCACTATGACTTCACTTAAGTTGTTCTGGATCTCGAGTCAGTAGTATCTCAGACCCCACTACTCCTTTACTGGGTTGTATCACAGAGTCTCCGACCCAGGGAGTGGATAGAGGCTGCTTTAGACTGTGGGGGGTGCCAGGTTGCACGTTCTCCTATGGTGTGATATCTCTGCCACCGCCCCTACCCCACTGGGTCAAGTCCCAGGGAGTACAGTACTGGGATTTCTCCTCTGTGGCCCGCAATTTGACTCACTGTTCTTGAGTACGCAGATGTAGCTGTACTGGATTCGGTGAATTCTCTGCTGCTGCCGCCGGTGGCAATATGGCGCCGCTGCCATGCCCTCGGCCGTGAGGCTGGCGTATTTCTTCTTGGTTTTGATTTCCACTCTGAATCCCTGCAGCGTGTGCTGAGCTCAGCCACTGGGAGCTTTAGATTTTACCTGCGGCGAGAAATCCCACCTGGCTGTTCCGCAGCGGCTCACCTCGGCTTGCTGTAGCCGTCTGGTGAATTTGCCACTACCGCCGGCAGTATGGCTCTGCTGCCGCGTCCTTGGGCGTGAGGCCAGTTATCTCCTCTGTGGCTCTGAGCTCTGTTCTCAGTCTGCTTTCTCTCTGGAGCCTGGTGATTTTTTTGTTTCTCTGGTGATGGTGTTTTCTGGCTATGAAAGGTGCTGATTTTGTGGTAATGGAGATTGGTTGTTAGCGGGGCTCTTAAGTCCCGCTTTCCTCAGTCGCCATCTTCCCGGAAGTCCTCTGGATTCTGTTTTTTAATCCATTTTGCCACTTGATGTCTTTTTATTGTGGAGCTGAGGCCATTTACATTCAGTGTGATTATTGCGAGATAACTTTTAATTCCTAACATGTTAAGATTTTATTTCTGCTTCAAATACTGTTTATTCAGCCGGGTGTGGTGGTGCACACTTGTAATCCCCGTGCTTGGGAGGCTGAGACAGGAGGATCACACAGGTTCGAAGCCAGCCTCAGCTACTTAGTGAGGCTCTCAGCAACTTAGTGAGACCCTGTTTCCAAATAAAGTATAAAGTAGGTCTGAGAGTATAGCCTTGAGGTAGAAAGCCTCTGGGTTCCACCTCAGTACCACCAAAAAGAAAGAAAGATAGAAAGAAAGAAAGAAAGAAAGAAAGAAAGAAAGACTGTTTATTCTTCTTTGCTTAGTTGTCTGCTGGATGGAAAATCTTGTTTTTCTGGTTCTGGTATTACCTATTTCTTCTTTGTAGTTAATCTCTTTGAATATTTTCTCTAGTGCTGATTTTGAAGACCTAAATTCCTTCAGTTTCTGTTTGTCATGGAAGCTTCTTATTTCCCCATCTAATTTGATAGATAGTTTTCCTGGGTAAGAAATTTTTGGCTGGAAGTTGTTTTTGTTCAGAGTTTGGACTATGTTACTCCAAGCCCTTCTGTCTTTCATGACTTGTTTGGGAATTCTGGAGTGATCCTAATTAGCTTGCCTCTGAATATCACTTGGTCTTTTGTTTTTGTTGCCTTTAAGAGTCTCTGCTTGGCTTCTACATTGGTCATTTTGACAATGATGTGGCGTGGGGAACCTTTTTTCTGATCATGTATAAAGGGAGTTCTACAAGTTTCCTAGACCTGTGTATCAACCTCTTACTTTATGTTTGGAAATTTTTCTGCTCTTATTTCTTTGAAGAGATTATTGATCCCTTTGGTTTAACCTTCTTTTCCCTCCTCTATTCTGATTATTCTTAGGTTAGATCTCTTAAATTGGCCTATATTTCTTCAATGTCAGATTCCTGCTGTTTGATTTTTTTTCTAAGTTATAAATTATGTGTTCATTTTTGGAGTGATCATCTTCTAGGAGTGAGATTCTATTCTCCATGTGGTCTAATTGATTGTTTATAGTTTTAATTGATGCTTTTACTTCAATGATTGCATCCTTTATTTCTTTTAGACTCTCTCTAAATTCTTTTCGAAAGTCCTGTATTATTTCTACAGTTATATTCCTGATTTGATCTTTGGTGATCTCTGAATTTCTGTGCTATCAGGTTCTGATATTATGGGGTTGTGGACATTCATTGCTCTATTATTGTTCCTCTTTCCCATGATTTCAGGAGTTTGTGCCTTCTCTGGGTTCTTCCCTGGGTCACCACGTCTTCACTTATGGTGCTCTAAATATGGAGTTTGTTGTAATCTCAGCTGCCACTACTCCTTCACTTGGTTGTATCGTAAAGTCTCAGACCTAGGGAATTAATCGAGGCTGCATGAGACCGTGGGGGTGCTGGGCTGGGCGTTTTCCCACAGGAAGCTGCAACTAGGGTGTGGTATCTCTGCCACAGCTACTCCTTCACTGGGATGGTCTGTAAAATTTCAGACACAGGGAGATTATCAAAGCTGCACAAGTGCCTGGGCATGCAGTGCTGGGATTTCTACTGTAAGGGTTGCAATTTCACTTATGGTTATTGTGCACACCGATCTGGAGCTGTTGTTGGCCTGGTGAATTTGCCGCCACTGCTGGCAATATGGATCCGCTGCCACACCCTCGGCCATGAAGCTGGTGTATTTCTTTTCTGGTTTTGAGCTCTGTTCTGAGTCCCTGGAAGGCGTGATGATCTTGTAAACTGGGAGTCTTAGACATTCTTTGTGCTGGAAGAACCACTGAATTACACCTGAATGATATGCAGCTGCTCACTTCAGCTCCTTGTTTACCTTTCTTCTCTGGAACCTGGTGTTGGGAGGGAAGATGGTGCTGGCGTGGCTCCACACTGCAATTTGGCCTGGTTTCTTTTCTGGTCTCTGGTTGTTCTTCTAGACTTCTTTCTCTCTCTGTCTTGTGTTTACATTTTTATTTTTCTGCTGATAGTGTGTTTTGGCTATGAAAAGCGCTGATTTGTGGCAATAGAGATCGAGTGTTAGCAGGACTTGTAAGCACTGCTTTTATATAATATCTGGATCTATCTTTTTTTTTTTGGTGATGGTATGCTCACTAGCAGGAATAAATTCTGTGTACCCCACAGTCTACTATCTTTTCACACACCAAGTTTGGTATTCTATCAAAAAAATGACATAAAAGATGTTATGGAGAGATAAAACAACTAATAAAACTAGTCATCGAAATTATGTAAATGTTGAAATTATCAGCAGTGACTTCAAAATAAATATTATTTACCTGGGCATGGTGGCACTTGCCTGTAATCCCAGCATTTGGGAGGCAGAGACCTGAGGATCGTGGTTTGCAGACAGACTCAGCTATTTAGTGAGGCCCTCTGCAACTTAGTGACACCCTGTTTCAAAACAAAGAATAAAAAACAGGGCAGGGGGGTGTAGCTTGGAGGTCGAATGCCCCTGGGTTCCATCCCCAGACACCCCCCCCAAAAAAAATAACTATGATTTGTATGTTTAAAGATCCAGTGGTAAAGTCAAATAATTGTGCAAATTAATTGGAACGTTCAGCTAGAAAGGGAAATTATAAAAGACAGGCAAAACATACTAGAAGGTTTAAGAAAAGTCTACATTATCAGGAATAAAGAATTTCTTTAATGGGCTAATGAGATGGCTGGAAATGCTGAGAAAAGAGTCAGTAAACCCCAAAATATGTCAATAAAAATTACACCCACATACACACAAACACGCACACATTCAAAAAGAAAAATATTAGGAAAAGGGAAAACAATTATAGTATCCAAGAAACATGAAGCAATATCAGTCTTAAATATGTCCAATTGGATCAAGATGGAAAATAAAAAATTAATGGGGCACAAGAAATATTTTAAGAGACAGTAGCTGAAAATTTCTTAAAATTAAAGGATGGTAACTCCAGCATGGTTGCATGCAATTGTAATCCCAGTACTTGGGAGGCTAAGGCAGGAAGATCGCAATTTTGTGGCCAGGCTCAACTACTTTAGTGAGGTCTTCCAGAACTCAATGAGACCCTTTTTCAAAATAATGAATAACAAATGGGGTTGGGGTATATCTCCGAAGTAAAATGCCCCTGAGTTCCATCTCCAACACCACAAAAAAAGTGATAGTGACAAATCACAGAAAGACAATAAAAACATAGATGCAAATAGCTCAAAGAACACTAAGCACAGTAAAATCAAATAGCTCACATGTAGAAATATCATAATAAAATTGCTCAAAACTGAAAAGACAAAGGCTAATTCTTTACTATCTTTTTCTTAGCATTGGGGGTTGAGCTCAGGGGCATGTTTCTTCTCAGCTACACCTCCAGCCCTTTTGTATGTATGTATGTATGTATGTATGTATGTATGTATGTATGTATTCATTTATTTATTTTGGTACTGGGGATAGAGTCCAGGGGCATTCATCTCTGAGATACACCTCAGCCCTATTTTTTATTTTTTTATTTTGAAACAGAGTCTCACTAAGTTGGCGGAGGGCCTCACTAAGTAACTGAGGCTGGCTACAAACCTATGATCCTCCTCTCTCAGCTTCCCAAGTACTAGGATTACAATCTTGTGCTACCACACCTGGCTTTATGTTTTTTTTATTTTAAAACAGAGTCTTGATAGGTTGATCAGGGTCTCACTAAGTTGCTGAGGCTGGCCTTATACCTGTGATACCCTTTGTCTCAACCTCATAAATACTGTGATTACAGGTGTGTACCACCCTGCCGGGCTGGGTTAACTCTTATAAATGGTCAAATTAAACAATAAAAACAAAAACATACAGAGAGGAACAAAGATAAAAATTACAGCAGACTTCCCATCAGAAACCATGCAAGCCAAAACACAATTAAAAAATGATATATTTGAAGAGCTATAGGATCTTAGAAATTCAGAATTCTATATCAAGGAAAATATCTTTAAAAAATTAAGCCTGGTTCCTCTTCCTAAAAATGGCCTGAGGTGATTTATGTAAACGCTTTGTTATTCTCTTGACCCAGAAATTCCCACAAAATCATGCAAATGAAAGGTTCAAATCTTTCTATTCATTTTAAGAATACCTGTGAAACTGCCCAGCCCATGAAGGTATGCATATCTGAAAGGCCACTGCATATCTGAAATATGTCACTTTAAAGAAACAGAGCGTGCCATTCTGGCATTACAGTGGTGGAGTTGGTAGGTGTGCCCAGGCCAAAGAGCAGGTCTGGACACAGGGTCACTGGCTCAAAAAGAGTGTTGAATTTTTCTGCACATGTTTAAAATGCAGAAAGTCATGCTGAACTTAAGGGTCTTGATGTCAATTCTCTGGTCATTGAACAACATGTCCAGGTGAACAAAGCATCTAAGATGTGTTGCTGTACTTACAGAGCTCATGGTTGGATTAACCCATTCATGAGCTCCCTGCCACACTGAGGTGATTTCACAGAGAGGGAGCAGATTGTTTCTACACCAGAAGAGGAGGTTGCACCAAAGAAAAAGATATCCCAGAAGAAATTGAAAAAACAAAGGAAAAAGTGCACAGGAATAAATTCAGCACAAAATAAACACAAATAAAAGTAAAAAATAAAAAAAGTAATCTGAAGATATTCTCAGATGAACATGTACTGAGAGAATGCATGGCCAGCAGATCTGTGTCAAAAGACAAACCAAAGAAAGTTCTTCAGGAAAATGGGAAAACAATACTCGATGATGACTTGATACAGAAAGCAACAGAAATGGTAAAAAAAAAAAATAGCACATAAAACAATTGTTCCTGAACATTATATATTTTAGAGGATAATTTTATGTCTCTCAAAATGTTGACCTAATTAAGATTTATATATATATGTGTGTATATATATATATATATATATATATATATATATATATATATATGCTATAAACATAAATGTATGATAACAATACCATACAGCTTGCCTTCCCAGAATCTCTGGGTGTAAATGTGTGGCGGGAGCCTGCTCAACACAAGGGCTAAATCCCAGTGGGGAATGTACTGCTATTTTTTTTTTTTTTTGGTACTGGAAATTGTACCCAGAAGCATTCTACCACCAAGCTACACACATCCTCAGACCTATTGTTTTTATTTGAAACAGCGTCTTGCTAAGTTGCTGAGGATCTCACTAGGTTGCTGAGGCTGCCCTCAAATCTGCAATCTTCCTGTTTCAGCCTCTCAAGAACTGGGATTAGAGTTATTCACTACCACATCTAGCTGAATGTATAGGATTCACCAAAACCATCAGGAAGTTTGGTGATGGCTGTCCTCAGGTCACAGAGTCTTTCTCATTAATATCTGTGGTAATTACAGGCTTCTGAAACAAGAGAGGCAAGATGATGGCACTTAATTATCAGGAATCCTCACAATTATCATAATGGCTAGCACACTTGAAGGAGAATCCCAGGAGTTGCGGAGATGGTCAATAGACCCTGGTGTCCTTAGGAACAAAATTTGCTAAAAAGCCAACAAGATTTCTTTTTAACATCTGCTAAACAGAAAAAAAATCAAGACTAGCAGAGCAGGAGGCTGAAGATGGCATCCAAGTAAACTGTCACAATTTCTTGATCAGTTCTCAGACTTGAGCCAGTTTTGAGTTTCAGAATCCACTTATTGAAGAGGTAACTGGTCCCTATCAGGAAAGACCTTGTAACACCATGCAAAGTATCTACTGAGACGATGCCTTCAGTTCTCCACAGAGACTCACAACAGCTTAACCTGTGTGACTGTCCACTATGGAAAGTGGGATAAACAAGCATTTTGAGGAGTATCAGACATAGGACTGAGCTAACATGACACCCAGAGCCACAAAATGTCATCATCAACCCCTGTTATACTGTGGACCATATGAGCTAGGAAATAAAGTTGTAGATAAAATCTGGCTTATAGTCCTTGAGTGCACATTTGGAATCCATGTACTTGGAAACTGGAGTAATCCCAATATTGAGTAATAGCATTATAGTGGAAAAGACTAGTGGAGGCCACACCCTGCTTCCCTCCCAACCAGAGAGTAAATAAATAACAATGCTGTTCTCCTGAGAGGATGGCAGAGATTAATGCTACCACTAAGTACATGTAAGATGAAAATATGGTAGTACCAACCATATCTCCATTTAATTCCAGTTCTAGAAAATGACTGAAAGCCACTGTGGATTAAACCAAGTATCAGTACCAATTCACAGTTACAAACAGCTGGCCAATTCAAAAGGGCCAATGTTTCCTTCTCACAAAGACAGATAACCTATGCCGGGCATGGTGGTGCATGCTTGTAATCCCTGTGCTTGGGAGGCTGAGACAGGAGGATCGTGCAGGTTTAAGAGAACCTGTTTCCAAATAAAATATTTAAAAAAAAAATAGGTCTGGGAGTGTAGCCCAGAGGTAGAAGAACCCTGGGTTCCGTCCCCAGTACCACCAAAAAAAAAAGGACAGATAACCTACTGAGGTATGGATTTGTCTTTCTGGCTGCATTATTTTCTGGGAGCTTTTGTAATGGTTGATCCACAGATATAGAATCCCACATAGCATACCATGTGACTTGGAGACTATTTATAGTGACAAAATTGTGGGAGCAGACCCTGGGATCCAGGAGAGGCAGTTCACCTTAAAGAATGCTAGAAAGATCTTTCCAAGTTGCAACTCAAGCTCTTGTTTGCAGGAAACACTTTTAAAAGATGGGATGCAGTCCTTTAGAATGTAGCTTATTAAGCAGGTAAATTCTATATGGCACTGTTTCTGTTTGGAGTGACACATAGTCTGAGAAGCAGTAGCCCCCCCCCCAACTATCCCTTTCAAAGATTCACTGGGAAACTGTGTATCCCTAATCCCTACAACTCAGCTCTATGTCCTTAGAAGGCATAGTGTGCAGAGTGGAAGCTTTCTAGGGGACAGAGCAAGGATATTGTAAGTTATGGTTGTCATGGGGTACTTTGGACTCCTGGGACTCAAGAACAATAGGTGAATTGAGCAGTTACCATTCTGCCAGGGTAATTGGCCCTGATTGTCAGGAAGAGGTAGGACTTGTTTTACACAGTAGGGACAGCTATGTAATTCACATGGCCACACAAGTCACTCCATGCTTGTAACTGGGTATGGATGTGTGTAGCCATGCTACACTGAGAAGGTTCATACCATTGGCAGCTAACCAATGGTTCATACAAATGGTAAGCTGCCAGACCAGCTAAGGGAAAAAGAGGGTTTAGAATGAACAGGGGAGGAAGGGAATGATGAGTACCAGTTATGAACTTGAGGTTACCTACTGTTAGTGGCTGTGGTATGTCTTGTTAACTTCCTTTTCTCTGGGTTTCTCCTAAGGTGAAGAGTCCCTTGGGGATGACACAGGAGCTACTCTCTAAACCTGTATGGAGGAGCAGATCTGCACAGGGCTCTATGGAAGATGTGAAAATGCAACCTGAGATGCCAGAGCATGTAACCGAAGGAAGGACCAAGACACCATGTCTGCGAGCACACAGAGGGCCCCTCATCGCGCCCCCACACCAGCAGGCCCTGAGCTCAAGGCCTGTCCAACAGACTTGCCCACCCTTCCTTACACTCATGGCAGGCTCAGGACCTTTCATCCAGTCCTGTCTCCTTTTCTCCTTAGTCAGACTTCCATTGAGGTTTTATCTTTCCCATTCTCCTCGGCTCTTTGCCTATTTCCTGTCCCTTAGTAAAATTCTTGCACATTTAATTTCATCATGATATCTGTTTCTGGGAGGACCCAGCCTAACATAGGGCTGTCTTTGTTCTGGCAGACAGGTAACTTACTTGTAAAACAGCTTGGTAGTTTGGGTACTCTTTTGATAGGCCAGATCAAAAATAGCCTTTCCTCTAAAGTTAGTCCAGTCTTAAAACTCAGGCATAATAATCATTATGAAGCTCCTACTTTATGTCCTAAAATCCAACAAGAACTTTATGCTCCAGGTTTTTGGAATCAAGTGTCTTTCGGCTTCTCTGAGTTCTGGAATTGCTCTGCTTACAGCCTCCTGGTTGTTCTTTGACTTTGTGACCTTCTGCCCTACGCGTGTGCAGGTAGGCATGCAGTGATTTAATCAGTGGGCCCTTAATCCCCTCCTCTGCTGCTGTTATATGTTCTGCCAGATTAGCCATCAGTCTCTTCAAACTGCAGTCCAGAAAATGCTTTTAGGTAGAAAGGCAATAGAATTATAGGTGTTCATTTATGTTCCTTCTTTCAGAGAGGATAATAATCCTGGACTGGCTGTTTAATATCTGAAAACTGTTGTTTTCTAAATTTTATCCAGTCTTGCAGTTGCTTACCATAGGAGGGCAGAGCTGGCTGGCTTCATTTTACTGGGGCTGGAAGTGGAATCCCATATGCAAACCTAAGAAGTGGAGTCCCCACTATGGGATGTGCTTCAGATGGTCCTGTACTTCTGAACACCCTCCTTCAAGTCCTCAAGTCCTCTTTGCCTCCAGTGTCTTAGACCTTGTGAAGCCATCAAAGCCATTCTCTTGGGCTGACCCAAACTCAGACTGAGACCCACATGGCCTCAGGTCTCAATCTGCCCCTTCAGGGTGAATGCAAACCCTTATGCTATATATGATCAGATGTTCTGAGTAGGTCCAAGAGAAAGTGTGGCTTGGCTATAGTAGGTTGCTTCCTAAAAGTCTTGGTGGGGATGTGGTTATTTATTCTGCAAGGTTATATGGTTGAAATTGGGTATGGTGGCATATGCCTATAATCCCAGTATTTGGGAAACTGAGACAGGTTTAAGGCAGCCTCAACAATTTAGCAAGACCTTCAGCAACTTAATGAGAACTTGTTTCAAGATAAAAAAATAAAATAGGGCTGGGAGTATAGCTCAGGGGTAAAATGCCCTTGGCTTTAATCCCTAGTACACACATACCCATACACATACACAAAAAAGATTATGTGACAAGGCGTGGTGGCACATGCCTGTAATCCCTGCATTTGGGAGGCTGAAACAGGAGGTTTGAACAGGTTTGAAGCCAGCCTCAACTACTTAGTAAAGCTCTCTCAACAACTTAGCAAGACCTTGTTTCCAAACAAAGTATAAAATAGGTCTGGGAGTATAGCCCAGAGGTAGAAAGCCCCTGGGTTCCACCCCCAGTGCCACCAAAAAAAAAAAAAAAATGTGGTTGTGGTTGGGCTGCTAGAAAAGCTGATATGTTGATTTGGACTAATTCTCACATGGGACACAGTACAAATTCAGTTCTCTGATCTACCACTGTCCTACCGGCAACATGTGAGTGGATTGGTGCGCATTCATATTCCAGCTGGTCTACAACACCACACCACAGAGTTGGGGTGGGGATTGGGATAGTGACAGGAATCTTCATGACATGAGAAGCCAGACCATTCTGCTCAGCTTTCCATAGACTCTGAGATAAGCATCAGGTAGTCTTCCATTGGGGGTTACATCCATTTTCTTGGAGGGCTTTTGAAATTGTTTCTTGACAATGCTGATGGGCCCATCTGTGGGTATGTCTAGGAGCTAGAACAAGTCACACTTAATAGATCTATTATACTATTTTTATAAGAAGCTTTTTGGCTCTTTCTGCAACAGTGGTTTTTAACATTTAATTCATATGATAATCTTAAAAAAATATTCGTGCTTGGGGTCCACTCCAGTCTAATTACAACATATCGATGAATGGGACTTTCACATCATTATCTGGGGAGATCCAGATGTATCTGTAATGTGCTGCCTTTGTTAAGAACCACTGCTTTAGTTTTGGCATACTGAGCTCATGGCCTGTTGGCTACTATTGGGTTCAGTTAATTCCAACCCTGGACTTTCACGCCAATATGTTAAATATGGAGTCTTTGATGAGAGTGTCAATATTAATCAGTTGGTTTGGTCCAATCATTTTTTTTGGTCTATACTCATAGAATCCATTCCCATATGCAGTCTCCAAATTTCTTCTGATAAAGAAAAAATTGAAAGACTGGGTACATTGCCAGGGTCCAGCCTTGACCAGTCCAGGGGTCTTAAAGGAGATGTAGGGTCAGCGAAATTAGAGAGTGAGAGACTCTACGCTTAACTATCAGGGAGAAGGCATTTCTGCCTATGTCCTAGAATATATTTATTTTACATGAAACTAACAATTAACAAATTACAGTAAGCCACATCATACATATTTGGTTTTTCATTTAGTTTTTCAAAACCACATTACATGTACATTGTTTTTTATTTAGTTTTTTATTAACCTGAATTCCATGTAGCAGGCACACCTTGAAGCCACCTGTTTTTCCTGGTTTTTGTTTTTTATTAAATTATAATGAATTGACCTACAAAACTTACCACTACTCTACATCACACATAATAAACTTTAATTGAATTTATCCTATCCTCTATCTAAACAACTAAACATTAGACTTACTGTCTCTATTTCTAAAATTAACTGCTAATTTTATCTGCTATTTTGACCACCAGGTATTCTGTTAACTTTTTCTGACCCAACCACCAATCCCTCACTGAACTTACTCTCTTTTTCTAACTTACAATGCTTACAACCTAATTTTCTATAGTACCTATTAAGTTATTTACCAAGAGAACTCTTTTGTGCTTTAGTGAGCAGGCATCAAAGAGGTCCCTGCCTCTCCAGCCTCTGGAAGAATGGCAAGGTCTTAACGTCAAGCCATTTTTCAGTAATATTAACTCTGTGCTTTCCATTCATTATACCCTCCTGTAAAGGAAAGTGGAGGATTGGTTGAAGGTGGAAAAATATTCTGATTAGCGCTAACCCCTGAGGGGGATACCACAATTGACCCCCTAACTTATAAGCAACATATGGAGGGCTTTGTACAGTAGGTATAATTTGCCTAAAGTTAACTTTTCCTTTCATGGCTAAAACCTTAAGTGAGCTAGGTGTTGAAAGCAGAGGAGCAAAGAGTTCTTTTCTATGTAGCTTCTTGAAAGTTTTCCCATCTTAGGGCATTTTCCAGTCATAGTCACATCAATTTTCAGATTATTACAAAACAGTAATCCACATTCAAATAAATTTTCAAATTTCATTAATATTATCATTATTATATCTAAAATCAAGAGGGATAATGGCTTCAGTTTTGCTCGAGTCTTCCAGCCCTGTGGAATTCTCTTCCCAGCTGCAACCCTGTCATACAGCAGGAATGGTGCTGCCTCTGTCAGTACAGATTCTCTTCCTAGAGAAAATACTATACATCCTTGTAATTTGAGGATATCTTTTGAGGCTGGAGGGAATAAGAAGTGGTGTGGGCAAGGCCCGAGAAAAAAATATCCCTTTCAAGGCAACTGCTCCAGCCAAGGCAGAAAAGGTTTTCTGCAAGGGAAGGGTACTTCCTCAGATGGAATAAAAAGATGCTTCTGTCTATAATGGAGGTTCAGAGGAAACTGATTCAACCCAGGGGAAGATTCAACCCAGGGACTCTAACAATTAAATACATCCCTAGCATTTTTTATTTTTTGTTTTGAGATAGTGTCTCTGTAAGTTGCCCAGGCTAGCCTTGAAGTTGTGATCTTCTTGCCTCAGCCTTCTGAGTAGCAGGGATTACAGTGGTGAGGATGTGATGAAAACACTTATACACTGTTGGTGGGATCATAAATTAGTACCATCATTATGAAGATCACTCTATGACCCAGCTATATACCATAGACTGGAATTTATTCAAAAGAATTAAAGTCAGCATACCATAGCAATACATGCAAACTCATGTGTTTAACAGCACAATTCACAATAGACAAGTTATGGAACAAGCCTAGGTGTCTGTCAATAGATAACAGATGAAGAAAATGTGGAATATATACAGAATAGAGCTTTACTTAGCCATAATGAATGAAATCATGTCATTTGCAGGAAAATGGATAGGATTGGATGGAGAATATCATGTTAAAATAAACTAGATTCAGAAAGTCAAGCTGGAGAGAGAGAGAATGCATATAGGGGAGGGGGAATAATACAAGGGACACCAGTAAAGAGAGATCGGATATCAGGGGGAAGGAGGAGGAGCGGCAAGGATGACATACTGGGGAATGGAACTGGCCAAATTATGTTATGTACATGTGCAAATATGTCAATGAATCCCACTATATGTATAATTATAATGTGTCAAGGTCACAGGTTCATGGCCAGCCTCAGCTACTTGGTGAGACCCTCCTCAACTTTGTGAGACCCTGTTTCAAAATAAATAATAAAAGAGGGCTGGAACATAGCTTGGAGGTGGAACTCAGGAGCCCCTGAGTTCAGTCTCTAACACTACACACACACACACACACACACACACACACACACACACTTCTTTGAGCTCTCATACAGTGTTATTTTGTAAATTCTTTTGAGCATGAATGATTTATGGGATTTTTTCTTTCTTAATAGGATAAAGTTGTTGACTCATTTGACATGAATTTATATCTTTGAAACCTTTTATGTGGGAGCTTAATCTCTTTTCCTATTTAATGATAATAGAAAATGAAATCAAATTGTATCTACACACAATATTTAGCATTCTTTTATATATTTGAGGGTAGGAACATGTTCAATATAGTTGAATGAGGTAGCCCTATATTTTTTTCTTTTCTTTGCGAATCTATAATCATTGAAAGTCCTTGAAGAGATTGTCTAAGGATTGGTAAGGCTAGAAATTAGTAGCTCCACATGTAAAACAATTCCCATTTAATGACCTAAATCTACAGACCCCCCCAATAGAAGGTGCTCAACTCTACCCAGGATCTTCTGATAGTAATGTATGTAGTCATAATTATTTTCAAAGGGCACCGTTTCTGAAGAAAGCAATTCCAATCGGGAACCAGGAGGCTGCCCACAGATTACAGCTCATCCATCTACCTAAACTCAAAGTCATATCTCCTTCAGCCTTTCTGTCTTATTTAGGAGGGACTTATTATCTTTAATGGGATTAATCTGGTTTCAGGCGGGAGAAAGCACTCGTTCCCCAGAAAATGGCCCTACCTTGTTTCTAAACTCGGGTGAAAAGGTTTCATTATTGGAAGAAAGATACAAACAGGTAAGCGGTGCCTGTTTTATAGCTATGAAAAAACTGGACTCTAATCCCAGCACTCTGAAATAAATATTCAGCCTGCAACAGGATCTTAACACTGCCCCCCTCCCACTTCCCCCACGGATCCCAGAGACTAACTTGCCTGGGTGAGGTCCTGCAGATCCAGGACTTTAAAGGGAGAGGAGCTCGCCCAGGCCCCCGGCTGAACAGCAGACAGATGCCTGAGGAGCTAAAGACTCTAAGGACTAGGACAGCCTGGAAACCAGCTCCAGCCCGCGGGCGGGGTCCGGAAAGGCTCTCCGCTAGGTGCTTTTATCTTCTTTACTTGAAATGAGCCGGCTTTCAGGCCGGCGTGGTGGGGACGCTTGTAATCCCCGCGCTTGGGAGGCGGAGACAGGAGGATCACGCAGGATCGAAGCCGGCTGCACTGGCTTAAGAGACCCTGTTTCCAAATTATATATATATATAGTCTGGGAGTGTAGCCAGGAGATAGAAGGGCTTCCAGGAACCCCTGTACCACAGGAAAAAGAAAAAGAAAAGAAAAAGAAAAAGAAAAAAAGAAATGAGCCGGCTTCGAAGCAGGAGTTCGATGGAGGGCTGTGGAGAGCCAGAGCCTGCTCCAGAAGGGAATTCCCGCGCCTTGGAAATTGAGGAGCTGAGTGGGGGCTTCCCGCCCATTCGCTTCCACAAGTAAAGCGGAGCCCCTGCTTCCCACCACGAGGGCTGACGCCACGAACCCTCCTCGTGTGCAAGCTCTCGCTCGATGTCCGGCCCTTAGTCCTTCCCTCATTCAGAAGGTCAACTCGGGGCCTTAGTTTTGGCTTCAGATGTTTGTTATGACCGCACAGTCGCCCCTTGCAGGGTCCTTTTAGAGTGTGTCCCCAAATGTCCCGCTTCTCCAGTGTTCCACCCAGCACCCCACGCCGTGGGTTGGCCGAGCGGTCGCGCCGCTGGGGCTCACTGAGGTCCAGGAGTCCAGAGCACTCCGGTACCTGCTCCTTCCCCGCAACACCTGAAACCACAGCTGGCCACAGCTCAGCAGGCCTCACTAATCCAATGACCGGGTCGGAAAAGTTGGGTTGCAGCTGGGTTGGAGCGCTTGCGGCGCTGTCCCTGGGAGCCTCCGCGAGTCTGGTGCGCGGGGCTGAGGAGGCAGGGACCTGGGTCTGACGAACTGGAGGGAAGGCCTCAACAGCCGTCTCCCTGCCCGGTGCTCACAGGCTCCTCGAGGAGGAGGAGGAGGAGGAGGAGGAGGAGGAGGAGGAGGAGGAGGAGGAGGAGGAGGAGGAGGGGGAGGGGGAGGGGGAGGAGGAGGGGAGGGGGAGGAGGAGGGGGGAGGAGGAGGAGGAGGAGGAGGAGGAGGAGGAGGAGGAGGAGGACCCTATAAGGCGGGAGGGGATCCTGTCACTGGGCCTGGAGGCTCGGCCGCGGCGGCTCCCTCCCCTCGCTCCGCGCCCGGGACCCGCGCTATGGGGCGGCGGGCCGGCTCTGGCTTCTACGTGAGCCGCGCGGGGACCGTGCTGCTGGCGGTGCTGGCCGCCGCGCTGCTGCTGGCGCTGGCGGTGCTCGCCGCACTGTTTGGGCGCTGTGCGCGCGTCCCGCAACCGGAGCACCGTGGCTTTGGGATAGCGAATGCTTCGTCCTCCCCAACGCTGGGGCGGGAGGAGCCGCTGCCCACGCAGAAACCCGGCCCCGGGTGGGAGCCGGCTGCGACCACCGCCTCGCAGGACAGGCGGCCCCCCGGGCCCTGGGACCAGCTGCGCCTGCCGCGCTGGCTCGTGCCGCTGCACTACGACCTGGAGCTGTGGCCCCGGCTGCGGCCCCACGAGCTCTCGGCCCGCAGTCTGAGCTTCACCGGCCGGGTGAACATCACCGTGCGCTGCGTCGCGGCCACCAGGCGGCTGCTGCTGCACAGCCTCTCCCTGGACCACGCGCTCGCCGAGGTGCTGGGCCCGCTGTCCCCGGGCGCTGGGGACGCCGCGGCGGGCCGCCTGCCGGTGGACGACGTGTGGTTCGCTACCGACACGCAGTACGTGGTGCTGGAGCTCGGCGAGGCGCTCCAGCCTGGGAGTCGCTATGAGCTGCGCCTCAGCTTCTCCCGCCGGGTGTTTCAGGAAGTCAAGGAGGGGCTCTTCCTCAATGTCTACACTGACCAGGGCGAGCGAAGGTAAGGGCTGGCCACTCGGGCGCCGCGCCCTGCCCCTGCGCCCAGAACAGCTGGCAGGTCCAAGGAGCGCCCGGCGTGCGCCTCTTGCCATCCCCAAAGACATTTCCTTTTTGACAGTTTGCTTTCTCTAGCGTCCTACTGAAACCCCCACTTTGAAAAGTTTCCAGACCGACCGAGGACCCTCCTCTGGCTGGCTTTCTCCCCGATTCCTGCCCGTCCAACTCGTCCCTATCATCGGCCCTGTTGAGGTTGCTGCCCTCGAGTTTATGGTTTTCTTTTCTTTTCTCTTCTCCAGCCATCGTTTCTATGACCCTCTGAACAAACTCCCTTGTTACTACTACTCAACGATTGGTGCTTTGACCATTAGCAGCTGTAAAGCCTAGGGATTTGTTTGAAATGCAGATCCTCTGGTCCCTCCCGACCAAAGGCACCAGAATCTGCGCTTTGATGAGTTCCTCAGGTGTTTCGCCTGTGTTCACTTTGGAGCAAGTCCGTCTAAGGCGCTTCTCTTTCCTTCTGTTCTTTGCTCTGAAAGCGCACCCTGCTCCGCCTCTTTTCTCTGGCGCACTCTGTAATTGCTGCTCTTGCAAGGAGTCTACCCTGTCAGGATGTTTGTCCAGGTTTTTCTAGAGCTCTCCAGAACTTCAGCATCGCCTTTAATTCATTGCCTCCGAGTCCCGTCTGGGGTCTGCATCCCGTCTTTGTCAAGCTCTGCAGAACGCCAGAGCCAGGCACTTCTGCAGTTCCTCTGCTGGAGAAAATTAGGTAAATAAATGAATAAATAAATAAATGTGATGACGAAAGACCTCTTTGAACCCGAAGCCCAATGAACTGAGTGCGCACGCGTGTATGGTGTGTGTGGTGTGTGCGCGCGCGAGCGTGTGTCTTCACTCCTCTGAGGTGATGTCTCTCAGGAGGAGTATTCCCAGCCTCACACAAGAAGAGCCCTCTCTTTCATGCTCTGCCATCACACTGCAGAAACCCGGAGAACTCTGGGGAAATGGTATATGTGGAAGATAAAAAGGTATTAAAAAAACACCCAGCAACCTTATTCTTCATCTACTCAATGGTAAAGCATTTGTGGTTTACACAACCATAAGGGAGGTGCACTTAGCCCTTTCTTATTAGAGAAAAATGTTCTCAGATGTCTGTAAAGGGGGAACCCCCATCAAATTACCCCCTAAATCATCTCTTGTACTTTATTCAAAGCTTCAAATGTTTTACTTTTATTTATTTATTTATTTTTTATTTATTGTGGTACTGGGGGTGGAACCCAGGGGCTTTTCTACCTCTGGGCTATACTCCCAGAACTATTTTTTATACTTTATTTGGAAACAGGGTCTTACTAAGTTACTGAAAGCCTCACTAAGTAGCTGAAGCTAGCTTTGAACCTGTGTGATCCTCCTGTCTCAGCCTCCCAAGCACCAAGTGTACACCATGATGCCTGGCACAGCTTCAAATGTTTTAAATACATTTAACAAACTGCCTCAGAGGACATATATCGATACCTTTTTTTTAAGATTTTTTTTTTTTTTGGCATACTGGCGATGGAACCCAGGAACATTCTACCTCACCCCAGCCCTATTTTTTATTCTTTATTTTTTGAAACAGGGCCTCACTAAGTAGTTGAGGCTGGCTGCAAAACTGTGATCCTCCTGTCTCAGCCTCCCAAATACTGGGATTACAAGTGTGTGCCACCATGCCCAGCACTGTAACTTTTGTTTCTAAGGCTGGTGTGCTTGTTTTTGTTGCTGTTGTTGTTGTTGTTGTTGGTGGTGGTGGTGGTGTGGTGTGGGGATACTGGGTGTGGAACCCAGGAGCTTTTCTACCTCCGGGCTATACTCCCAAACCTTTTTGATATTTTATTTGGAAACAGGGTCTCACTAAGTTTCTGAGACCCTCAATGTTGAGGCTGGCTTCAAACCTGTGTGATCTTCCTGTCTAAGACTCCTAAGCATTAGGATTACAAATGTACGCCACCATGCCCGGCAGTGCTTGATTTTTCTCTTTCAAAAATGCATCAGTGCTTGAAGAATAGTTTGAAATTTCCTCATTAGGATGATGTTTTACCCAATCTATGCACAATTATAATCTTTTAAAATAACTGTGTACATCAGGGCACAAGATCTTTCAGAGGGGAAAAAATGAAACCCCTGCATATATCTTTGACACTCTTCTGTTGCTGCTTAGTACATCTTCATCTGTCCACCCATACTTTCCTCTCTCTCCTGTCTTAATGGGGCTTTGACCCAGATAAAATGGTCAACATGTGAAAGGAAAGTCCCTTTCTATTTTCCTACTGTGCTAGTCAACTCTAACAGTAACTAGAAACCATGTTTTTAGAACATTAAAACCAAGGTAGGGCTCCAGAATTGTGGCGTTTTGGACGAGAGCTAATACCAGAGAGTTGTCCCTTGGATCTCTCCTTCTGAAACCACAAGGAAAAGATACCTGTAGTTAAACTTAAAGCCAAAAGTGCCTCACATGTTTTCTAACTTATTTTGTAATATATTTATCAGACATAAATCTATTTACTTAAAGTAAGTAGATAAAGTAATAGATTTACCAGAAATTGCAAAAAATTTGCAATTTTTTCTCAAATGGTTATGTTTTATACAATTGTAGGACAGTATCAAAGGCAGGAATTTGATATTGTTAGTAAAAATATACATAGTTTCATGTAATTTATCACATGGGTGGGTTTTTATAACCACAGTCAAAATATAGCAGTGTTCTACTACGAGAGAGAGAAGATCCTCATACTTGACTCACTTGTGCCCCTACCCCATAATGCTTAACCCCTGGCAACCACTAATCTGTCCTCCATCTCTTAAATTTTGTCATTCTGATATTGCTACATAAATAGAATCCAGTAAAATAAGACCTTTAGAGATTGGCTTTTCTCAGCATAATGTCCTTAAGGTCCATCCAAGTTGTATACATCAACTTGAACCTTTCATAGCTGAACACTATTCCATCATACCACAGTTTTAATTATTCACCTATGGAAGGATATTTTGGTTGTTACCAGGTTTTAGCTACTACAAAAAAAATCCTCCATCAACAATTATATACAAGCTTTTATGTGAAAATAAGTCCCCCCCCCTCTTGGATAAATGCCAGCAAGTATAACTGCTGAGTTATTTTTAAGAAACTGCCAAACTATTTCCCAAGTGGCTTTGCCATTTTACCTCCCTATCAGCAATTTCTGAATATTTTTTACATGTATGTTGCTACTATATAAAAATACTAAGATTTATATATTGATCTCAAGTACCATGATAAACTCACTTGAGGTATAGTTTTTTCTCTCTATTGATCTTTTGAAGTTGTTTATATAGATCATCATATTATTGCAAATAGTTTTATTCATCCCATTCCAGTCCATATACCATTTATTTTCTTGTCTTTATTGTGCTGGCTAAAACTTCTAGCATTATGTTAAACAAGAATGATAAGAGTCAACAATCTTGTTTTTAACACATGATCTAGGAGGAAAGTTTTTAGCCTTTCACCATTAAGCCTTAGTGTAGGTGTAAATTTTCCATATATGTTAGTAGTTCGGGAAGTTCTCCTTGATTTATATTTTTCTCTAGAAACTTTTTTGCAGAGATGAGTGTTGAGTTTTATGAAACCATTTTTTGTATAAATTGTGATGACATGAATATTCTTCAGCTTGTTTAATATTATATATTACATTGATTTTTTGAATATTGATCCAGCCTACTCCTACTCACCCTTTTTTATAAGAGCAGTTCGTATATAGTAAGGGAGAGTAGAGAGCCCTTCCAATATAGGAAGGAAGGCCTTGGAGGAGAGAGAAAAGAAAAATAGA